>NW_027112337.1:660165-691489 GCF_000696795.3 Halyomorpha halys | reverse complement strand
TGTATTTAATACATTGTGTTTTCTCTTAAATGAGTGATAAGTGTTTGCTTATTTTGCAGTCCCATTCATATTACTACAATCAATTTGGTAGCCATCAGGGTTGAGTGTTTTCCATTTCCAAAAATGTTCACCTATAAAAAAAGAAAATATTACTAGAAAGATCAAGTAAACATTTGCAGATGGCGGATAGAATGACACATATGGTAAAACATTATATGATATTACATATAATTTCATAAAACCTTTAAGTTGATTTTGATACCATACCATTATTTCTGAGATACTATTGAGTCATAACAACTAAGTTCTGAGGGGGAAAAAATGCATGTTTGAAGTAAGGGTTCTGAAATAAGATGGAAAAGTTTGCTGAAATACAATCTTATCCAAATGATTTTAAGTTAAGTTTCATTACCAGAACAATAGTTGTAAGGTTGATATGAAAAAATTTTTCTTTGTGATTCAGGAATCAGATATGAATTTGGAAGATATAGCGTCACATATATTATGCAATAGGGTTAATAATTGACATTAAATAAAGAAATAGTAGAGTTTAATTACTTATACCATATTTCATAGTTTTTAACTATTAAAAAAAACGTCTTTAAAGATTAAGTATGGTAGAGTTTCTATACATACTTAAGCTTTAACCATTGAACTCTTTTCTCAACCAACTGAAATATTTTCTATGTCAATTGAAAATTTTTCCAACTCAATAGTAGTCCATCAATCTCAATTTTGATTGCAAACTTTTCCATTTCAATATGCAAACCTTTCCAATCCAAAGTTGACCTTTAACATTTACTTTGTAACCCAGCCTTTCTTAAATTAATTATAGATATTATATATAAAACTTTTTATTTTTCTAAAAATGATTATTTTAATTTGGCATATTCTTCTTATTTTTCTTCTTCTATTATATTTCATAGTTTTTAATTATTAAAAAAACCATCTTTAAATATTAAGCATGGTAGTGTTTCTATACATACTGATGTTGAACTTAACCTCACTAACAGTTAAACTTGCTAACTGAACATCTATGTCACTGTAGATAATAATAAAGTAGTTCATAAGTTATATATAAGATTGGTATAATGAGGTTACAAGATATAATACTTCGCTATCAATGTGTTTACTGCTGACATGTGGCAGTTAGCAACTAGACATTTGCAGATAGTTAATGGTACTATCAACTATCAAGCAGACCCTGATACAACAGTGCTGTCAAGAAGCAAATGTCATAGTTTTCACAATGGCAGTGGGTGCAACAGCTGTCGCTATCATGATCACCATAGAACCTGAGCTTAAGAAATACTTAACTTAGAGAATTTCCCGGTTGATCGCAGGGATCTATGAAATAAAAATGCATGAAACCAATGCCTGAAAAGTATTAGGTACTTTGAATCACATTTATTGCCAAAAGGGAGGGTGGCACTTGGCAGCCAATATATAATAAGATAGTCTTTAAAATATTGATCTCTCAGATCGGCCATGATTATTGCCGGGTTAAGAGATTTATTTTGAATTTTGAGTTAAATCTTTAGTCTAGATTTGGATGTTCAAACATAAGCTATTGAGTCGAAATCTGATATAGTCTTACAATGACTTTTTGGTTGTTTTAATATAGATCATAAGATTCACTCATAAGAACAAGGCTAATTTTCAATTTAAATTCATAATTAATTTTATTTAAGACTAAATTTATACTAGCTGAAACCAAATTGGAACAATTTATCAAGTTTTTTAGTAGTGAATATATGAATTTACTTTCACTTCACTTAACACTTTGGCTTTAAGTCTATTGATTTAATATTAAAAATTTCTTTAATTGGGAATATTGAGGTTATAAAAGTACTGAGAAATCAAAGTTAAATTTATAAGAAATGATTATATTTATCAACACACGATAACAATGAATCGAACATTTCCTGAGCAACCACTTGTTTAACACATAACGAAGAGGGATCTGAAAATTCTAGGCCATCTCAATCGCCATTTTTTGGTAAGTTTAAACACATCAAACCGTAGAAATACTAATAAATTTGATTTACTTTCTAGAAAGAAAACTTTTAAATAATGGGTTGTATACAAAAAAATGACCGTTTTCAATCAAGTATTTGTAGTATTATTTCTTTCATATAAAATACAATTAATACTCTAAGTATAGATCATTGTTATATACCATCATTAGCTCTCTGCTAGCCAATTGCTCGATCCCACACTGATACCATTCTTAGGGATGGCTGTCAAAGAACTCTTGGACCACAATTTCAACTTCTGCAAATTTATCAATTTTTTTCCCTTGAAGGAAATGGGTCATGAATTGAAACAAGTAGTAATTGATGCGAGGTCTGGACTATATAGGTGGATGAGGCAGGAGTTTGAACCCATGAAGTTCTTTAAACTTTTCTTTGGTTCGACAGGAAGTTATTGCTGATTGCTGAGGAGTAAGTTCATGAGGGACCAGTCTTCCGCTCTTTTTCACCTTCCCCATGGAGAGTTGATGGCAATTAACAGTATCTTTTGACACACCACACTCCCTGGCAAGTTTGCAAGTACTTGGGGACAGATTTGACTCAATAGCTTCCTGCAGAACCTCATAAATATCCATTAATGGTCCCCCTGGAGCCCTTCTTCTTTTCCAATGTCATATCTCCACTGCTAAATTTTCCGAAACAACACTGCACAGTGCGCTGGTCAAGGACACCTCCCCCTTCAGGTTTAATAATTTAAGCCACTGTGCAATTTTTTTTCCAGTAATACCTTAAAATTACGAGAATTTCGTAGGACACTGTCATGTTTCTTCTTTAAAAAAATAATTAAACTGAGGCTGTAGTTGAAGTAGTCACATAGCATTAAACAAGCTTAGAGAATGCTCTAAAGGGATTATTAAGTATTGGTAAGTATTAAATAGGATTAAAATATTTACAGTCCTTTGAAATCTTGAATTTGATAAAACGATCATTTTTTTTTTTTTTATAGCCCCGATTAGATTATTGCCAAAAGATTCGGGTTATGATTTGCCCAAGTTTTATTTGCCAGTAACTGATTCTATAGAAACAAATAATGATCAGTAATCAGCAATATTTTTTGATGTTAGATTTTCAGTACATTCATCCATAATTTGTGAATTTTGTGATCCAAGTTTTCTGTCCTAAACTCTATACCATGAGAATGGGACACAATTTGGGCTGAAATGTTGATTTATATAATAAAAAAAAACTGATTTTTTGATAGTCTATAATCCACAAATACTCAATACAGACCATCATCTATCATGTTTATTTTTGGATAAAAGAAAAATGTTTAAATAAGTAATAATTTATATTAACATTTGGTTTCTTGAACCTAATTCTTCTTCAATCAGTGCGACAATTCATTACTGGGTCCTTGCCTCCTCAAGCAGCTTCCACCAGTTTAATTGGTTAAATGCAGCTGCTCTCCAATTCCTCACTCTGAGCAGAGTCCTTGAATCTTCTTCAATACCATCCAACCATCGAAGCTTCATGGCATCTCGGCTGTGTTCCATATAGGCGCTCATTGAGTAGTTTATTTGGGTTCTCATCAGTCCCCATCCTTGCCACATGGCCGGTCAATTCTCACTCATTTTTCCAATATCTCACTGATTAATAAGTAGACTTCCCTGTTCGTGCATCTTTTCCAAACCGAACTATCCTTTACTGGGCCATAGATGCATCTGGTGGTATTGACTTGTGATCCGAGTTACACAAACTTCTCACCTCTCGTTCGAAAGAGTAATGACCAATTTGGACAAAATTTTTATTAAAACCTCTTTGTTGACCAGTAATCATATATTTGGTTTTGTTGGTATTAAAAACAAGTCCCAGCTTCCTGGCAGCATCATCAAAGGCAAGAAAGGCCTCTTCCTTGAATCTAATCATTCTTCTAGTATTTGATTTAATTTTTCATCATCTTTGTTCTTGCCTAGGTTGATATTCCTACCAATACTTATAACTGTTGTGTATTTTACATTAAAACATAATTTATTTGAATAAATTAATAAAAATAAATTTCTTAAATTAAAAGGAAAATATAAGACCATGAAAGTAAAATAAAAATAAGAGTAAAAAGATTATATCTGCTAATGCAATATAACACCTCATAGTTAGCACATCAACAGTGATTTGGAAATAAATCATTTACTGTATATGTATTAAATTGTTGAAGTTGTTTTTATTTCAATTTCAATAGGATTTCCTTTTTATTTTTAGTATACTATTTAATAGATGCAGTAAAATACTATTACCTTAAGACTACCAAATATTATAAAAAATTATAATTATATGTTGTTATATTGTATGTATGATGGTCTACTATAAATTTGAAAATAAGGAAAAGGTTGTCAGAAAATAATCATTTCATAATTGATTTTCAGTGTTATAGGTTAAAAATAAATGTTTACTCCATAAAAATACATAGAATGAATAACTGTTTACTTTTATTATCTGTATTATGAAATTTTAGATAAGTAATGTATACTTACACATTTCTTCAATAGAATATTGTGTTTCCCAACCAAGCTCTTCTTTGGCTAATCTTGGGTCTGCATACATACTAACAATGTCTCCATCTCTTCTATCAACAATTTTACATGGTACTTTTGTTTTTGTAACAGCTTCGAATGTTTTTACTAATTCAAAAACGGAAAAACCCTTTCCAGCTCCTAGGTTATAAATCTGAAAAAACAAGATTTGTAGAAAGCATACTCATAGCATAATCAAATTACAAAATATACTCAATTTTCTTCCATTATCGTTATTGTAAAACTAAAGTAGGATTTTGGACATAAGAGGCTTTGAAATCACTTAAATTTTAAATAAAATTGATCAAAAATGGAACGATTTATTATTAATAACAGGTTCATCAATTTTTTAAATATTATTTAAATTTTTCTGCTCATAAGAATTGAAATCACATCATGTCTTTGGTTAAATCCCTCTGTATTTGTTAAGACATCCTCCTTTACTCCTCTTACCAAGTTAAAATCCATCAACTATGATCTAATGCTTGATGGGAAAACGGACTTAGTTTCTCAAAAAGCTATTTTTTTCTTCTGAGGGGTTCTACTGTAGATTTAAACATTTACATCTGCTCAGTTAAATCATTAAGAAAACTGTCCAATAAATTGTTTTTTCTTTGGAATTAGTTTAGTTCACAGTTAATTATTCTTATTTCTTTTAGTCCCAATGTACTAAATAATGTACAATAGTTCTACCAACAAGCCACAAACTCAAAATTGATTATCATCATTGGCTTATTACAATAAATAGTTGATTTTAATAGGTCATGCCCTAAAAAAAAAAAAATTATTATCTTCTCGTGATGTAATTTTTGGATTGCCCAATATCTCATGTAACATGAATTCTTATCCTGGCCTGAGATTAATTTGTTACAGCTGGATTATTAAACACAAAATAAAATCCTGAGTCATCAGAGCACCAATTTGGCTAGATTTAAATTCATAAACATTTATTTTAGGAAAATTATGCTTCATTTTTACAAAGAAATTAAAGAAAGTTCAAAAGGAAGTATAATAAGTAAATTTATATAATTAACATAGAGATAGAAAAAGAGAGGCAGGCTTAGTGTAAAGAAGCACACAAACCAACAACATTGTACCCTAACATAAAATACATCATACATTGGTAGGGTAAAGACCAATATACATTATTTGTGACATCCTTTAGGGAAAGGACATAGTCATATAACATATGACATTATACCCACCAGTTCACAAATGATTTATATTTTGAAACACAAACTATTAATTTTACTGGCTTAATTAAATTCATTTTTAATGGTTTTTTTTTTAATTTTTATTTGGTTTTAACCATTTTTTATACTGAAATTTCTATAATTAAAAAAAACATTCTAAAGTTCCTCATTATTGTAATTTAGTGCTATCATCAATTTTGTATTTTCCAGATTAATAATAAACAGTTAAACTTCATCAGTATTTATTATTAATAATTATCAACCAATGATTCCTATTTTACAATTATCCGCAGTATTCTACACATTTTTAATTTTATACATTTATTCTCATTACTATTATAATGAAAAAATATTCTACATTGTTTATTACTTACACTACCATTACTAAATTTGTCTGACACTTCAAAAGTTTTAAGAAACAGCCAAAACATCCTACTACCAATTATTTTATGATAATCTTTAAAAATAAAAATATGTAGAATGGTGTGAATTATTTTAAAAATGTAAATCCTAGTTGATAATTATTTTAATAGATGTTCGAGACTTAGCTATAGAAATATAGCTTATAAATATATATAGAAATAGGCTAAGAAACCTGTAATAAATATGGATGAAGTTTGAAAGGTTATTATTATACCTGAAAGTTCAACAATAATGTTTCAAATTATTTAATGCATAATTAATCATTCATTTTGTGATTATTAATGATACTTATTTAAAGGAGAATAATGAACAGTCATAATAATTATTTGTTATATATAAAATCCTGAACTTGTTTCTTGAGGATTATTTATTTTATTTTTCCCCAGGCTGCGTACAAGCAAACCAATGATCAGGTAGTCTTATTCAAATATACTAAAAGTAGAATGCCTTATATTAAAGTGTTTGGCCATTTCATTCCTTTGATACAGCATTATACAGCTAATAAATAATGAAAATCCCTGATATCATACTTTAGTTAAATATTGTGGTGTGCTATTTAAATGGTATGTATAAAAGTACAGTACTATGTTAAATGTGTTGAGGGCTACTCAAAGATACCATTTTATTCATTTAAAAAACTTCTGTAAAATAAAAATTAACTAATGGTCATTGCTATACATATTTATCAAGTTATATAAATATTTCCAATAAGATTAGATAATAAATAATTGGAAAAATTAATATTCTTGTAATATAAAATGTACTATGTCTTCATAGAAGAAGTTTTAAGAAAAAGAAAAAAAAAATTAAGATAAATGATTAATTCTCCTTGTAAGCAATTGGTCATATCACTGTTATGAACAATAACATCAGAATGGTAAAACATCAATTCTATAAAATTATAAAAATTTGATTTATCCGTTGCAAAAGTCAAATAATAAAATTTATAATAGCGTAAAAAAATGTTTGCCTGTAATTAGAGATTTAAAAAAAGTAAAATGTACTAATTCTATTTCTCGGCCTATTTCCCTCCCCCCCCCAAACCTTAACAGCTCCAATTATCCTGGTGTTTTTTCTTATCAAGGAATAACTTCTTCATGAAATTGCTTATGACTTCTTAAACTGTGTATGTGGTAGTTATAATAAGAAGTACCATACTGCAAACTGTGATTCATAGATCTGCCCAAGTGAGGGAGGAAGTGTCTGTACTGGGATCGGTATCTTAAAAAAAACAATAATCCAAAAGCTTTGCCTATTCTGTGATTGTTTGAAGATATTATTGTTCTTCCACCACTAGGGTATTTAGTTCATTGCAGTCTAATAAGTGAGTGTTAAATAAAACTAACTTGCCAAAATGTTACTTTTTCACTAAACAACTATCTGATATTTCAAAATAACTAAAAAATAATTCATAGCTTAACAGGAGAAGGAATAGTCTAAAAACTCATTGCTCGCTTTAGGAAACTCATCATGCACGTTAGAGCAATCATTTTTCAATTCTCACCATTTGATATGATTTTCTGATGTTTTTGAAATAAACAAAGTGCTTTGATGAAGTATTAACTTGTCAAATATTTATGTCTTTGTGAAGTATGGATGCTGTAGTCAATAAGTGATAAAGTGGTTGAAGTTTGTGATAAATCGATCTGAAATTACATTACGATAAGTGAAACTTTTGAAGAAAGCATGAATGGTGAAGCAGTAGAAGTCAGAAGCCATGAAAATTAAGATTAAAAGGTGCTGTAATTATCTTAAATAAGATAATGGAACACAGTACAATATTTACTTTCTTAAATGCATTCAACTACCATTTATGTAATTATTATATAGTTTTATACCTTGGATTATTCAATTATTTCTTATTTTTGTTTATTTTAAAAGCTAAAAGACTAAAACTGCTATTATAATGAAAATAATTTTTTTTTATTTATTAATGCAAGATTTTTTTTATATAATCAAATAATAAATTGATGTATTAAAACAAAATATTAGATTTTGAACAGTTAAGTTAATATTGCTTTAGTTATGTGTACAGGTAATATTGTGCTGAAGTTATTACTTTACTAAAGAAGATTTGTTAATAGAGTGAATGATTGATTAGAGATTTTATTAAGATAATTTACATTTTTAACATCCCTAGATAATTTAATAGAACTAAGGATTTTCAAGAATGTAATTTCTATTAAATTATATTGATTTAGTAAATTAATATTAATTTAACAACAAATTTACATTAATTTGACAAATTATAAATTTTAGTTTTGATGATCTTTTTAGTAAGAAAATGTGTGAATTTAAAAAAAAAAAAGTATTAATTCACCTTGAATCGATTACATTTCTCTTGTAATTTTACTAAAGCTGCTAAGTGGCCAGAGGCTAGATCCATTATATGTATGTAATCCCTTATTCCTGAAATTATGCAAATGTTTATTGATACAATAGAACTTTTTGGAAGAATATATGTACTAAAATGAACTTTACATTAGACATATCTTACCAGTCCCATCTTCTGTTTCATAATCACCACCAAATATTGTTAAAAATGGTTTCTTACCAATCGCTACTTCAGCTATATATGGCATAAGGTTAGTAAAAGGTTTAGTAGGATCTTCACCAATTTTACCTGAAGGATGAGCACCAACTGGATTGAAATAACGAAGTGATATAATGTTCCACTTCTATAATAAAAAATAATCTGTTTCAAATGCACAGATATTTGTGTTCATGAGGGTACATATAAATTATCGTAAAATTTATAAAAGTCTGATTCAATAAATGTAATTTATAGTTAGTTAATATATATGTTATTTTAATATATTTATACATATTAAACATATATTGTATGTTTACTTAAAAATAACAAGGTTTGAAGATGATAAGTAGTAAATAGAGTTTTTAATTAAATGTAGGTAAGTTAAAGATCATAATATACCAATACCAAAAATAAAAATTTGTTTTACATATAAATATTGGTACTATACTCTGTTTCATCTTATTTGTTTGTCAGTCATACAATAAGCGGGGACTAAAGATTTAGTGGAAAGACTCTCAATGTTGCCAAATACGTATTGGGTCAATGAGTGCTCTTAGTGCATAAGCTGACACACATTAGCTGAATTCAACAAACTATGTTAAAATAGCTGATTCAATAATCATATGTTCCCATTAAACAATAGTTTATAATCAAATTATGATTATATTTATTTTTTAAACACTATTACATTGGAAATAAAATTATTTTATTTTTACGAGTACTTGCTATACTATTTCCTTACATTATATTTATAAATCTTTGACCTGATACAAAAGTGATAACATTAATAGCAAAAATGTTTGAAAACCAAATATTGAAAGCAAAAATTGACAATTTCATAAATTCAATACATATACGTTGTTGGAACCTGGCCCAGAGAACCAAGTGTTATGGCTGGAGATTTATAGCAACTAAGAAGTTTGATCTGGAAATGTATGTATATGTGCCACATTTATTACAAACTGAGAAAAAAAAAATCATAAAACCAAATAAAATATATATGTACCCAGTTGACTCAATGAAAGAGCTAGTTTGACAGATTGAATCTAATCTGAATTAAGACTCATGAAATGGTGACAGGTCATAAGCGAGATAAGAATTGTAGTTAATAATTGGAATTGTTATAAGAAACATAACAAATTGACAAACCAGCTAACATCCTTCCTTTTTCATTGGAAAATGAAACAAGACTAAATCCAATATGCACAAGTATGATATATATATATAAATTTCAAAAACCGACTTGATCATTATCATGGAAGAGTTAGAGACTTCTTAATTTTTTAATTTTCAAACATAAAATTATGTCACAGACCTTAATATCAACTGTCTAAAAAGTCCTAATATTGAGGACTCTTTCTCCTTTCCACTTATGGTTTCAGAAATCAGCAGCATGTCCAAGAGCCTAGATTTGTTTTTATGATATCTTTCCCTAGTTCCATCTGAATTCTGTTTCCAATTCCTCCAGTAGTATATTTCATTATGAAAATTGTTCTATTACTAGGTTTTATGTGTTCCTCTTGATAAAGGTATACACTGTAATTCTTGTGTGATAGGTAATAGGATAAAAGTTAAATTGGTGGAGAAAAAATCCAGATTATTTTCGAAAATTAAAATTACCTACAATTTTTGATACAGCTATGAAAAAACATTCTTTATTTTGTCAAAGTTCTTTGAGTATTAGTCAGCAGCCTTCAATGAACTTCACCATTTTGTGACAACTGGTTGAAGTGGTTGGATCAGTTCAGCTTAATTTACTTTGAAAATTTAAACTCACCTTAGAGCTTTTAACAGACAAATTAACAAATCTATCTCCAGGAATTCAGGCTGAATTACTTTAGAAACAAAATGGAAAGCATGCACACAATTTATA
This sequence comes from Halyomorpha halys, assembly GCF_000696795.3. Taxonomy (NCBI): domain Eukaryota; kingdom Metazoa; phylum Arthropoda; class Insecta; order Hemiptera; family Pentatomidae; genus Halyomorpha; species Halyomorpha halys. The sequence continues at coordinate 680,927 of NW_027112337.1, read as the reverse complement.
ATTAGAAAGGTTTTAGGATAAAATATTTTTAGAAACATTACTGCTATAATCATGTTCAAAATACCATCAGAAGAAAATAAGAACACTTTGTTCATATAGCACACCACTTAACCAAAGAAGATTCATGGAGTAGTTAAAAAACTGCCATGGATGTATCTTTCAAACACGTGGCAATTTAGAAGAATTGGATTTAGAAAGAGTTGTTCCAATGATTATATTGACAACAGACCGGATTTCAATACCAGCTGTCTTAATGAATCTATGAAGGCCCATGGTTTACTTATTCAATAAAATAGGGGACAAAAAGAAGACAAGATCACAACGCTATAACTCATGCTTTGAAAACATTAAAATTTTTTCCGACACTAAACTTTTGCACTAAAGTAGAAACTGCATTACTTGAAGTAAAAATGAAATAGGGAGAACACTAGGAACTGAATAATATGTTCTTAATTCAAAGAATAATAAAGTTAAAAGAGATATCTAGTAGTAGATTTTTTTGGTTCTTGGAAATAATAATAGAATGAGGAAATTACCAACAACCAATTCTAGTTAATTTTAGGAGTCACCAAGCAAATTGCAGAGGGTCAACAGGCTACTGTAGAGGAACGCCAACTGATACATTGAAGAAATAGGTTTTATTTTTTTGTTATGCTTATCTTCATACAAGTTTTGATAAAAATAAGAAATAACAAATATGGAGTGAAATATGTAAAAACATTTAAATTGAGTGAAATAGATCTAGATTTAAATATACCCCAAATGTACCATAACATAAAAATTGAGGTGGTATATGGTGAAGTCTTTGCCAGTGAAAATATGTTTTTACATGAAAATCCTCACCATGTACCTTTATACACTAATTGTTTAAGTTCAAACACCAACAAAACAAAATTATCTTTTTAAATAAAAAAAACAAACACAACAAAATGTTGCTGGCCACAGCATAAATTAATGCTCATGTTTATTACTATTTATTTTATGAAATTATTGAAATATTCATACCTCATCAGCTAATGAGACATCTTTTAACATTTCTTCAATGAAATATTTAGTTCTCCCATAAACATTAGTTATATTTCCAGTTGGATGAGATTCATTAATTGGCAGATATTTTGGGTTACCATAAACTGTGCATGAACTTGAAAATACCATATTATAGCACTGCTCAGCTTGCATCACCTAAGTTTATATTAATTATTAAAACTTATGGGTTATTTATGTATAAAATAAATGTATACCTCTTTTGGAATATGCAAAATTTAGCATGCAGTAAAAGCTTAAATCTTTAGTAATAAGCACTTCTAAATTTAAAAAATAAATAAAACAAATCAGTTCTAAAATGGACCAATAGAAGATTCAAGAGGCCAGCACTGTAGAGGTGCCTAATTAGTGACCCAGTGATATTATTAGAAAACAGTGTGACGAACATACATTAATATAAGGGTACTCATTTTAGTATTAAGTGGAGCAAGGATGTCCCAAATTTTAGTGTTCTCCTTACTTATACAATAAAAAGTGAGTCCATATATTTTGTTATTTGTTCATGTAGAACAGCCAAAACCAAAAAATATGGTCCTCCCCAAAAATTCATAACTCCGTAAAAATGTGCTCCCAGAAAAAAATTGATGAGACAGCTTGCACCATGTATCCTCCTTGGCACCTTTGGAATGATTGGTGGAATAGTAATGGGAATTCCAAAATCCAGAAAAACAGTTAGGAGGTATTTAAATTTAATATAGGTGAACCTATAGATGCTGTAGAATTCTTGCGTTGGTTAATTACTGGTTGTATGAAAACTGATATTCATTTAAAAGATTTTAAAGACCCATTTTTAAATATTATAAGTTAACAAAATCCAAGAAAATTTCTGGGGGTATATTTCTTATCATTAAATGATTTAATTTTAATATATTTATAAGAAATATAGTAATAGTTGGCATCTTACCTCTAATAGGTTTATTGTAGCAATTAAGTTGTTTTTGTAATAGATAAATGGATACTGCATTGATTCTCCGACTGCTTTTATAGCAGCAAAATGTAGAACACAGCTTATTTTATACTAAAATAAAAAAATTATAATTATAAATTAATTGGGAAAAATACCTTTTGTTATAAATTAATAAAACAACTACAGCTCTTAAATGTAATTAATTTAATTACGTTGATAAAGACTCCTCTTATTTACTTTGAAAAATTCATTATAATAGAATATTCATCATGACTCCTGTAGTTAAGTGATCCAAACTTATGCAAAAATGTTAAATTTATTTTTCTCTTTAGATATTTCATGATTGTTTCATTAAATAAACTTATTTGATACTCTTAAATATCTGTACATACGTTGAAAAGTACACCTAGTCTCCCTAGAGAGAGGAATTTGATAATGATGATTTTTTTTAGATATGTTTTATATACAAAAAAAACTGAGCTCTGAGAAAATATTGGAAAAACAAAACATCTTATTATGGACAAAGAACTAATATGGTATACCATAAGTAAATAAATACTTTGTTAAACTTTTAACTCATATATTCTGAGTTTATTGTATTTTTTTTATTCATAAAAATTTCTAAATGTATTGATAAACATAATTTATAGAAGACTTACAAATATATTCATTTTTTATATATTTTAATTTTTAGAAATCACTTTTTACACAACAATCAAGAGAAAATCTGCACTTTTGCAGAATAGAGAGGCAGTTAAAAGCTGTCTCGATGGGAGAGTCTATATCTAATAGCTTCACTGGGAGAGTCTAGGCCAGAAATTATTGGGAGGTAGCTATGATAACTTTTTTTTTTTATGAAAAAAATACGTTTTTTTTTTAAAATAAAAAAATACATGAAATACGTGCGGTTCATCTACAGGGTACCACCCTATTTAATGGTAAGGACACAAGTTTTTAATTCATGTGACTGCCTCTGAAATAAAAGTCAACCTAATAGGCCAGATTTGATCTGCTGCAGCCATGAGACAGTTAAAGTTAGCACTTTAATTCGCTCAACTACAAACAGACCTGACCTTCATAGCTTAAAATTCAGCATTATTATTTATAACTGTCTGTACTATGGTATAGTGTAGGAGCCTCAAAACCCCCATATGGCCCCAGGGCCAATCAATATGGCTCACCATAGATTATTTTGATTACATTGTAAAATTTACAGGGTAAATAAAACCATCCATTGCTCTTTATTTCCCAAATAAAAATGATACCATATAAAATTAGCCTTTCAACAGATTCTAGTTATTTAGAAACTGCTTACCTTGTGCTAACTTAAACAGAATAGTAAAATCACAAAAACTGAAGGCATCTATACTTGCGAAGTGTATTTTATGTTGTTTTTTTGAATCAGTTACTATGAAAATTATTTGTGTGAGTCCCTTTTGCCACTATCTTGGAACGGTCCCTGATGACAATTACTACTTTGTAATTATTAGAAGATTTTGATAATAATTAAATAGAAATTAACCAAAGTATGATAATTCGTACTAGAAAAAAAAGTCACAGTAAATATGTATTTAATTTGTGTTCTTATATATTACAAGTATAGTCATTTTTTAATTCAATATAATATATGCCTATATTATGTACTTTCAATTTTTATTTAAGAACTAGTGATTAAAATACAATAACAAGCACAACGTTAAAAGAAAAATCATTAATAATTCTAATAAATGAAAATAAACATCTGAATAAAATAATGTTTTATAAAAAAAGACTTTGTGTGAATTGTCAAAATAGTTCATGGCGTTTGATAAATTTAAAAGATAAGAGCTGAATACATATAAAATTATTTTTGCAATTAGATACAGACCTCATACCTTTCTGAATATACGATGGAGCTTCTCTTTATCTAGTAGATCACAGCAATAAAATTTTACTTGTTTTCCTGTTATTTCTTCGACTCTCTTTAAACTCAAAGCTTCCCCATTTTTTCCAACAGAATTAGTGAAATTGTCAACAGCTACCACTTCATATCCTGCCTCCAAGAGTTGTACTATACAATGACTTCCTATATAACCAGCTCCTCCAGTCACAAAAACAGTTTCCCATTGTGGCATCCTGTTAAAATAATATATAGCATTAAATTGATAAAAATCATAGAATAATAATTTGTTCTCTGAGAAAATGGTAGTTGTTGATTGGTCAGATGTAAATCAATCATTTGTTATGTACTTTTTAAATTTTAATGTTTCATAATGTAGTGCCATGACTTGAATTATAGAATTATTTTTTCTAGTTAACTATAGAAGCAAAGCCAAAGATATTGTTTTTCATCTCATGAAGTAAGCAATGAGTTGAAGTTTTTAGAGATCAGATGGCTATTTTGTTATTTATTTAAGTAACTTAAGACTTAGTAGATGTTATTCTGGACCAAAGTTTTGGTTTATTTGTTGATTTTGCTTGAATAATTCTATACCCCTATATATTTCAACTAAGCCAGGAAGATTGGATTGAAAACAAGTTACCTACATATTCTAGCCAAAGTGTTGAGGAGATTTGATACCTATGTTCCACCATAATATAGATATTCGTAACAAATCTTGAACCTGAATACCGACAGGAAAGTTAGTGGAGAGTATATTAGCGATTTGTCCCAAAGGTAGTAGAGCTACGAGTTGTCAGCCACTGCAGCATGGAAACTATATTTTTTAGCAACTTAATACTCAAGAAAGGCTTTTTGGTTTTCTAAACACAAATAAGTCGTGTATGCCAAAAACCTCACATCACATGTCAAGAATATAGTTATAACAATTAAAAATATAAAGTCTACACATTTTGTTTGTTTTTTTAGAGAAGATTATAGAGCACAGTTTCTGAAATATATACATATACACATTGTGTGTGTGTTTTTCAAAAATAAGAGGAATGAATAGAAAGATTTGCCAAAGGAAACTGTTATTTGTGAAAGTGAACCACATATCAGACAATAAAAATTGTGTAGGAAAACAACAGAACAGTCAAGGAGCTATATGGCATTTAGAGGCAAGGATCTGTTTAAAGAATCTTTAAACTGTCATACAATGATGATTGTTTTAAGATTTTTTTGTAAAAAAAAGTAATTTTTATCATAACATAACATACTAATATGTTGATAAAGGGTGACACTTAGGTTTTAACAATCAAAGAATGGAATAGGAATCTTGCTTTGGAAGGAAATTTAAAAGAACTGATAAGAAAGTTTTAGTTTTTCCATTACTAGTCTATAACTAATTGATCTCAGCCTAATGACAAATGCTATTTATATCATCCTGCTGCTAAGATAAATTTAGAAGATATTTGCTTCATCCATGATAAATGAAATTAGGTAAATCGTTAATATAAATATAAAAAAACGGATTAGTAAGAGGAAGGGGACCTCAGTAAAACCAAGTGTGAGGGAAAGGAGGAGGTTATCAATGTTTGTGAATGGTGGCACAAGAAGAAAGAAAACTATTTTAGAATGCTAGGAAATAAGGAATAGCTATAGAGTTTGAACAAGATAATCTAATGATCGAACAACCGAACGTTCTGATGAACCAAAACGATTAAGATTGTAATTTTCTGTTGATTGAAAGAAGGTAAAATGTTTTCGCAAGAAGGTAAATTGTATTGGGTGGAACAGTGGAAGAGAAAGCCTGATTGGATAGAGCTAGGAAGAGTTTATTTTATTGTTTTTAAAGAATGAGAATAGACTTATCATTACAAAAATTGAAATGGATCTGAAGTTCAAAACAGTAGATTGAGAAGATTTGTTTTCTCAAAATCTGTGTTATAACTTTTTCCAGGCTGTAGGGAAATTATAGGGTAATTAGAAGTAATCAGGAAATTAGAGAAGTAATCGGGAGATACATGAAAAAAAGATAAGATGGAAAATTGTAGATAGGACTATGAAAAACGGGAATACTATAGTAGTTTAATTCATCAGAAGAAACAGTATTATGATTAGGAAAGGGCCGCCCGTAGCTCAGTGGTTAGGTGCAGTCTTACCAATTTGAGATCTATTGGCGGTGGCGGTTTGAATTCGGCCAGGGACGTTGACTTTTTTCATTGAGTGGCGGTCCCACAAAATGAAAAACTTTGACCCTCAATCATGATTAGGCATTATAGGACTCCATGAGTCTGACCGAAAAATAAAATGGTTAGGAAATGACCGTAGAGAGTTTTCTGGCTAGTTTCCACTTAAACCTAGTATCAGGGGCTTGGAGAAGGAAACTATGAAAGAATTGGGTCCAGGAGTTGGTTATGAAAGATTGGGCAAGGATAATCATTTTAAAAGAGAAATAATTATCAGGGATTCGGGTACGACGATAGGTTTTTTGACTGCATCTCTTTTTTTTCGTAAGTATCTTATTTCTGAGGTCATACAGAGAGTAGAGTGGCTCAGGACAGTAGTTTTAAACAAAAAAAAAACATGATAATTAAAGATTTTTGAAATATTCGTCGATTCAGGAACAAGACAAAAAAGTCATTAAGAGGAGACCAAGGTTTACGCTGGACTGTAATGCTTCTAAAATAAACTAAAAAGTACAAGTAACCTTCTATCTAATAGATCAAAATAGAAAAAAAAAAAAAGACGCAGAAGTTCTTTTTAGGAGAACACAACGCAATTTGCATTATCCTCATTTTTATACAATATTTCTTTACCTCTTAAAATTCTAAATTGGAAAGAAGAAGACTGATCTCATCACTCATTGGCAGTGTATGGCTCCATCAATAAATATGACATCATAGAATTATATCCTATTACCTTCATAACACTCCCGGTTATTGTTAATATGGCATGGCTTTTAACATAACAATTATCAGACAGAGCACTTGAATATGATAGTGTTATATGGAATGACTAAGCATTAATTTCCAGCATGAAATGTGAGAATTTTTAAGTACAGTAAGAAGTTACGATAAATCGATAGTCCTGATTGTCAGTAATGAATGCTTTAATAAAATATCTCAATAAACCTTTTCTGTGATTTCAGCTATGTACCTAATAAAGTAGCAGTGTACAACACATATTTACATAGGGCATTCCCATTTTATGTGAGGTTCTGCCAGAGGAAGCATTGAACCCACAAAGGAGTGTCATTTAAAGAATATAAATGAACAAATCAGTCTTTTCTTTATTAATTTATGTGGCACCTTGTGTTTAATGTATCAATATATAATGAATGACCACTTATAAAAAAATAAACATGATATGTAACTACATAAATTCATAAGCATTCTCTCCTATCGCTCTAGTGGATTATACGTCTTAGTAAAATGTAACTATTTATCAAAAAATAGAAAATATTTTCACAAGTGTAATGTTAAAAGGAATTGACACAACGAAAATTTGTATGAGGCTGTAAAATGGATATCATTTTAATTTCAATTACGATCAACTGCGTCTAATTTAAATATCATATCGCGGTAATAGTTACAACCACAGTGAGAAATCGAAGTATGCAGTCGGTTTTCAGTATCTTAAAAACAAATTTTCTTGAACTAGAAATACATCCGACTTCTTTTGTCACTGCAACCGGACAAAAAAAATATTTGAAGCAGTTGAGTACTGCGAATTTTCTGGTGGTTAAAGCGAAAAATATAACACAATTATGACATTCTAGAAGTAAATAAAAAAAAAAAAAATGCTGAAAAATATAGATAGAATAATTAAGTACTCACTTTTATAATAAAGTTGAAGGGAGATGGTGAGTGATAGAGTAAATGAACCGGCCGAGAGAAGAGATGAGCCGAGTGCCCCCACCCCAGGTGAAGATACCGTTACCTTACTGTCCGAGGCGAAAACATCATCCGGCCCAGGGTCGCGATCTTCGACTGGCCTGTCACACGGTGGTCAAAACCGCTGATATCACCGTAGAATTTCGAAACTTTAAGCATTTTATTTCCTCAAAAAACATTCGAGATGTGCCTCATGTCTAATTAGTACAAGAGCCCAAGAGGAGAAAAAAGGCAGTTATCTCACCCCAATTTTTGATTACTTTAATGAAAACTATGTATAATTACTAGTCAAAATTGACGAATCTGCCAAGTACATGTAGGGGGAATAAAATATGGCGGCTGTTTAAAAACAATAATTTTTTTTTTTTTTCATTCGGAGCTCTATATCTTCAAAAAGTAGCAACAACACAAGAAAACCTAAGAGAACGCCATTTAAAGATGAATAAATTTGCTCAAATATGAGCCCTAAAAGAGTTATTTACGTTAAATGGTTCTGGAGATATTGCTTTTTAAAAGCAACATTTCATAAAAATGTTGTACGGAATGTATTGAAAGATCAGTAGTTAGTGAATTTATTTTCAGAAATCTATGTCTCAAAAACCATTCGACGTACAGATGTCTATTAGCACTCGAATTAAAGCTACCTTAATTTATAGTTGTTCGGACAAATTTTCATGCGCCAAATTTATATTTATATGTGAATATCTTAAAAACTACTACCCCTAGGAAAATATGTGTCATAAACTACTTTATAGTAAGTTAAATTTCCTTTATTTTGAGTGGTGGCAGACATATGTACGTCTTATGGTTTTAGACATATATTTTTTGACAAAAATCAAACATTTGATCCGAACAACCAGATATTAGCGTTTTGTGAATATATTTTGTCAAATATCATAAAAACTACTACTCATACAAAGATAATTGTTATAGCTATTTTATGGTAAATTTAACTGGCTTTAATTTAAGTGCTGACTAACATCTGTATGTCTTATGGTTTCTGAAATAAAGTTTTTTATAAATCAAACTTATTGTCAGAACAACTACAAATCAATTTATTTGAGCAAATATGAAAACTACTATTCGTACGAAGATAAAGGTCATAAATTACTGTATAGTAAATTAAACTAGCTTTAATTTAAGTGATAATAGACATCTTTCGTCATATAGTTCCTGAGATATAGATTTCTTAAAATAAATACATTAGCTACTAATGTTTCAGTACATGTTTATAAAATGTTGCTTCTTAAAAAGCTTTATCTCGAGAACCATTGAACGTAAATAGGGCTGATATTTCAGAAAAATGACTCTGCTTTAAATAATGTCCTTTTAGGTTTTCTAGTGTTGTTTGTAATTTTAAAGATATAGAGCACCAAGTGAAAACTTTTTTGAAACAGCCACCATTTTTTATTCCCTCTACCTGTACTTGGCAGACTCATCAACTTTGACCAGTAATTATACATAGTTTTCATTAAAGTAATCAAAAATTGGGGTGAGATAATTGCATTTTTTCCATAAAAACTGTCAAAACTGACCATTTATCTGGATCATTTCAATCATTTTATAATTTCTTTTAATCATATCAATGTAAATAAACACTTTGTTCCTTCATATAGTTTATATACTATTATATTAACCAATACCACCCCTTATTATATTATATAATTAATGGTAACAATATTTTATAAATATAAAGGTATTTAATTGGTAAATGGTAAACACACAAAAGGTCTTTGGAAAAGAATCCAATTATAATAACAGTTTTACTCAATGTAAATTAATTAATTAATTTATTTTTGGATAATTGCCTTCAGCGATTATCCTGGCATCCTGAAAACAGATACATACCCAATATTTTATAACGCTGATAAGATTGCAGGCAATTTTTCTTTTTTTAGGTTTACTACTAAAGAACCTGGTACCACTGACTAGTAAAGTCTCAGCCTCAGGTTTGTGACAGGGCTGGGGAATGCAAAAACGAGCACTATATATTTTATAACTAAATAACAATTAAGAATTAGAATATCAAAGTAGAAGAAAATGTTGGAAATAAAATCATACAGATGGTCGATCATTCTTAAAAAGCTTTAAACTGAAATAGCACCAAATTTGGAGAATGACCCATATAAATAAGGATCGTAGTAAACTAATAACATGAGTGATAAAATTGCAAACGTACCACTGGATTAATGAATTAGAGTACTAAAAAAAAGAAAAAAAAACATCGTAATTGGGACAATATTAACAGAATATACGACTTTGTACAAATGCTTTTACTTTCAGATATTTATATATGGGATATATAGTAAAGGGAAGTCTAACGATCGGTTCCCTGAGGCCACAGCCTAGCACATTAACGAAAAGTCGAACAAAACTGAAATTACATACTTAAGACGAGTATATATCATGTTACTGTAACTTAATCGACAAAATCAACAGACCGGAAGTGCCACTTATGAAATATTTTTCATATGTTTTCGATTTTCTCGAATACTGCTCTGAAGATTTTAACTAAGTTTGGTATATCACTGTAAAATTAAATAGTCCTTAATAGCAGAAAAGTCTTATTCTCATTTAAATAGTTTGACAGGGTTTTAATGCCAAATCTTCAAAATGGATTCCTCTAAAGTACCTTTGATTTTATTTGTTTAAAATAATTAACCATCTTATATTTCTTACATTACACCACTATCATTAGTGGTGATATAGAGGAATTATATACTGTTGGAAAGCGAAAGATTAAAAAAAAAAATATTTGGCATATAAAACAGAAGGTAATGGAGAATGACTAAAAACGCATAAATAAAGGTCTGTTCTAATACAAGTTTGATTATTAAACTGCTAGACTCATTCGCAGAGCGTTTTTCCGTTTCACCAGTTACATAGTGACTATCTCCATTAAATAATTTTCAGTATTTTCAAGATTGGTTCTATAAAAATTTAGAATTGAATAAATGGTTAAGAGCAGAGTGCAAATTTTAGTAAACTGTCTACCATACTTTAATAAAAAAAAAAAAAATCAGTGAGAAATATTCTTAAAAGTATTGAAATTAGGGGTTAGTCAATCTGTCAACTGAAAAGCTCATTTGTAAAATCAGTAATATGTTAATATGTTAGCTGTATATTATATTATACATATATTAATGGTAGAGCAGATACATTTGCATGATTTCACTGTTAAAGCCAACACACATATATATGTCTAGGTTAATATCATAATTGAGATCCATGATATTTAGAGAATAGGAGAATTATTTATTCGAAACTTCTCGTTTAGTAGCCATATATTTAATTAATCCTAAGAGTTAAGATTAATAAAATAAATGGCAACTAAACGAAAAGTTCAAATAACTAATTATCTTATTCTCTAAATATCATAGATATCATATATGATATTAATTTGTATTACAAAAGGATATATTGAGAATAATTGTTACTGTATATATATATATATAACTTACGAGTACTAAAAGACTTAAAAAAAAGGAAAAAATAGAACAGAATTACAACGTACGTTTACTAGAAAGATCCTGCTTTATTCTCTCTGTGATGCTCCTTATACACATTATTGAGGTTTATTTACATGGGGAGTTAGGATTAGAGTTGTATACAGGCCTTGTCCAACCATAACTCCCCCTACCAGTTTATGAACATGCCTTCAACTCCAAAAAGATAACCGCAACAAAACACAAAAAACAACTAAAGACAAACTAACCTATACACTAAACGAAAACTAAAAAAAAGAAAACCACTTTTCATTAACTAAAATTAACACATGAACTATTTAAAAACCAAAAAAACTTGTCACTCCGTTCTTCTTACCATAAAACTTAGAAACACTAACGATAAAACTTTTGTATACAAAAAAAAAACAAAAAAACTTTTACATAGATGAGAAAACTCCAGATCCTATTGATTCATTATTCATTATGGGGAACTTGAGTTGTTCTAAGTGGACCGTCCTTTGTTTTTTTGGTTCTTTAATACTCTTTATTGTCACTATGTTATGCTTTCTAATTGTAATCACCCTGAATGGCCCCTCATACCTTTACATGCGGTTCCCTACCCCTGTTAGAGCTCACTCTACGGTAACCACTGTCACTATACCAATTTTCCCCATAATGTCACGTACACCCACGTTATGTCTGTCGCGCCACGCGTTTGGCTTTCTCCTTTTCGATTCTCTCCCTCACCTTGTCCGTTTTTCTCAATGTCATCCCCTTACCGACGATCTCCTCTCCGTCGATCACCGTGTTTCTATAATCGCGTTTGTTACTGTATGCACGGAGTGGTTATAGGCTACCATAGCTCTTATCATAGCCTCGTCTGGTTCCAGGCCTTTATCTAGCTGGTACACCCGAAATTGATCGCTTAACGTATCGTGTAGCCTCTCTATACCTCCTGCTCTTAGGGTGTCCTGGGGTGTTTAGATGCCACCTTACCTCCAAAGCCTTTATTTCCTCCCTGACAATGGCGTTATCTAACTCCCATCCCGCATCAGACGATATCCTTTCCGGTACTCCGTAGAACTGGAACGATACGCAGCGCTCCCAATACCGCCTCGGCCGATCTTTCTCGAATCTGATGTGCCATGGCCACATTGCTAGAGAGGTCAATCACTGTAACCCTCTTATAGCCCCTCCAGGTGAAAGTATCGATTTGCAGTTCTACTAACGGTGCGCTCGCAGTCGGTGTCTCCCCTTGTGTCGCCTTGGGTGGGTGTCGGTCGTATTTGGTGCTGAGGCACACGTCACAATTCCCGATTATCTCCTGAATCGTTTTCCACATATTCCACCAGAAATATTTCCGTCGCAGAGCTTGGTAGGTCTCATTCAAGCCCCGGTGATTGGTCTTCCCCTGGTGGTATGCCAAGGTGACCTCCCTCTGTTGATCTCCATCCTGAACCACCATCATTAGGCAAGGAACGAAGTTTCGATCCATTCCGATTTGTTCTAATCTCCAGAGGCGTTTTATTTTCTTCCAAACCACTCCATTCCCGACGTATAGATGGTATGTTCGCCCCGGTCTGAATACATCTTTCAGCGCCCGGCAGATCTGATCATTCCTGACACCCGGTGCCGACCAAATAGTGGTGATCGAGTTCCTCCCATATTTAGCAAAGTCCATCTTCATGGGTCCTGAAGTTCTTATCTTCCAAATTATTTGGTGTGATTTATCGTTCACCACCTCCTCGAGCTCTTCCATCTCCGGTCGAGCATTCGTTCTCGGATGACGCCTCATGGTCGTTCTCCGTCGTGGTTTGGGTTTCTTATTTCCCTGGCGTCCATTCTCGCATAAAGTGTCTCACTTCTCCTGACGACTGTGGTTCCACCTCTATTGCATTAACAGTGATCGGGCATGATAGCCAGTCAGCGACTACGTTTTCTTTTCCTGGTTTGTACTGAATTACGATGTTGTACTGGTTTAGCAGTTCCTTCCATCTGGTGACCCTAGCCGAGGACTCTTTAAGCTTCCCAACCCATTGAAGCGGCCTGTGATCAGTATGTACCCGGAATTTCCCCCCGAAAACTTAGGGGCGATAATGTTTTACCGCCCACACAATCTCTAACAGTTCTCACTCAAGTGCGCTGTACCTTGTCTCTGCATCTGTTAACCGCCTGCTAGCGTACGCCACCGGTCGCTCTCCACCCTCGCAATCCTGCGACAATACCGCCCCCTACGCGTACTCACTTGCGTCCGTGGTGATGATATATGTACGTTCAAAGTCCGGGAATGCCAACACCGGTTCCTTCTGAAGCGCCTCCATCCATTTCCTAATGTTTTCCATCATATCGGGCTTCACCCTATTCCCCTTTTTCAGAAGGTTGTTGATGGGTACCAGATATCTGGCCATCGCCAGTACGAATCGTCTATAGTAGTTAAGAGCGCCCAACAATCTCCTGATTCCTTTAACATCCGTTGGAATTGCCATTTTCCTGATCGCTTCTACCTTCTTTGCGTCTGGCCTGACTCCCTGTTCCGATATTGTGTGTCCTAAAAACATTATCTGGTTTCTCCCCAATATTGATTTTTCGCACGATAACTATAACCCAAATTTCCGGACCTGTTCGAACACCTTGCGCAAGTGGGACACATGTTCTTCCTCCGTTTTGCAAAAAACGAGCAGGTCGTCTAAGTATACCGGGCACATGGACTCGTCGATTACCCATAAGAATTCGTCCATCAATCGTTGGAACGTTATGGGAGCATTCTTCAGTCCGAAGGACATCCTCGTAAATTCGTAATGCCCCCTTTCGAATGTAAAAGCTGTCTTATGCTGATCCTCCGGGTGCATCTTGATTTGGTGGTAGCCGGTCTTCAGATCTAAAGTACTAAAGATCGTTGCCCCACCCAGTCTATCTAAGATATCTTCTAGTCGCGGTATCGGGTATCTTTCGTCTACCGTGTTCTCATTAAGGCCCCGGTAATCAATTACTACCCTATACTTTTCTCCCTTGTCTCCCGGTGTACCCTTCTTCCGCACAGACCATAGGGGGCTGTTGTATGGGGAGGTACTGTCTATGATGATCCCCTGATTCTTTAAATTCTCTGGTTCTTCCCGGATATACTGTCTAAGCGCATGTGGATATGTCCTCTCTTTTACGTAAGTAATTTTATCTTATTTCAGTGGGATTTGGTGCATTGTTTGTCCGGTCGCTATAGTAACTCTCCCTCCTTGAAGAAAATATCTGCGTATTTGTCCTTTATTTCCTGTCTCCAATTCCTCCCTCCCCCACTTGGATCGTTGTTTGTTTGTTTTCACCCATTCGAAGCTCGCGACACCGATATCTCCTCTTCCCCAACGGAATCCTCCACAGGCCCTTGTTATTTCTCATCCCCACTCATGCCTTCCCTAATAGATCGCAACCTATAATGGCCTAATATTCGCGGGGCATTTTCTCCACGATATGAACCCTCAATACCCCTTTTTCGATTTCCCATTCCCGTTAATCAATGTCCGCCTCCCCTTCTACCCAGGGTGGTCAATTGACAATGACATACCTGGACCTCCATCTGGAGTTTCCTCTCACCACCGCTCAGCTTCCTAAGCGCTTCCCGGCACAGAGTGGTGTGGGAGCTCCCCGTGTCCACCAGGCATCTCACGCCGCTCACTTTGATGATAGGCAGACCGTTGATCTCTCCTTTGATGTTGAAAATCTCTAATGTGCGGTCGTCCCTCTCCTGGCTCCCTCCTCAACTCTCTTGCTTTGATCTCCTTCCCTCACTCACTCGGCGCCATCTACTGGTTGGCGGTTTATTCCTCTGCCCTCCTATTCCTTTCCCTTCTGTTCCTGAGGCTTCTGATGCTTCTGAGGATTCATTAGAGAACTCAGTAGGTCTATAGTCCTCTCGTCTTCTCCGCCGTATCCGCTGAAAATTTATTTCCATCGGTTCTTCTGATCCCGTCTCTACCCTTCTCTACATATAAGGGCACTGTCGTGCTATGTGGCCTTCATTGCCGCATTCAAAGCACCTAGTGCGGGAGCATTGGAACACCAGGTGTCCTACTTTTCCGCACCCTTGGCACTTCCTATCTTCTTTCCTTCCTCCATTGCGTATTCTGCCCTGGTTCGGTCGCCTTTCTCTACCTGCACCTCTATCTTTACCACTATCCCTGGGTTCTCTTCTCTTCCATGGTGTTGTCGGATTCCTTGTGCGGTGGTACAGTACTCTGTTCCATCCTACATCATCGACATACATCCTTGCATCCTCCTCTCTAGCGCTCGCGTCGATCATGTCTTGAGCACTTTCCACAAAAGAGCATTCTCGGAGTAAACCTTCCGCTTTATTTGTCTCCTTAGCCAGTTGCACCTTTATTATGGAGTCGTTGAAATTCATCTTCCAACTGCCTACATCCGCTCCACGAGTCTCGTTCATCTTTTCTATGGGCAGATTAAACTGGCCTAACAGCGTGGCTGCGTACTGTCCGTTTGACTACCCGTGCTTTCTCCTCTCTCGCAGCATGTAGAAAATGTCTTCCTCTGAGGACCATCTGCCTCCTCCATAGGCCTTCTTTAATCTTTCCCTCACTACTGACCATGCTGTTTCCTCGTCTGCCTGAATATGATTCAAAATACTTCGCTTGATCCGGGATATAAGCGCTACCTTTTGGGAAATTGCGTCATTCTTGTCCAGCAATTCCTCTGAGACCTTGGCTGCCAACCTCTCCATGATGCGTACTCCACCTTTGATAAAGTGATTTAACTCACCGATTTCGCCTGAGAACCGCTCCAAGTCTGAGATGGCTTTTCTAATATCCTGAGAGGTTACTGCTCTCACTTTCATTTTAGCCAACATATTGGCGTGAGCAGCCAGTAAGTGAGCGCGCAGGTGCTTTGAATACAGTAATTGGGTGCATATCGCAAAACAATGCCCCTATATGTATAAAATGGTAAGATAAGATGCCCAAAGGGTAAGGAGGAGAAGGATTCTAAGATCACAAGGATCAGTTACGAAGTCACCCGAAACGCAGAGATATCAGAAACAGAGTTAGAGGAAGTCCAGAAAAGACGTGAAGATGCACGCAAGAGTACAAGACTGGTGTGGAGGCGAGCGGACGAAGGAAGAAGAGGGCAAGAAGATATCTGAGATGAGTACCAGAGGAGAGGCGGCCGCACTTTAGTGAGTTATGGCATAAAAGGAATGAACTTAAGCGACTGTGGAGGGAGAAATTGATAGGGGTGGAGAGAACATTCGTTCGGTGTACAATGATGGTAGAAACTGTACGGGACGAGAAACGACAGAAGGAGGTCAATCTTGCCTATCACCAGGGGAAGACGAACCACCGTGGGTTGGGTGAATGCAAGCTCTGAAATTGATTTTTTCAGGTAAGAACGATGACTTCTCCTGTGACAATTTAAGGCCGAATTGCTTGATCCTCTGGACCCCGGTTCTCAAATGAGCTTCAAGTCTCGTTTCGACTAACTAAACACTAGCAGGTCGTCCATGTAAACCTGACACATGGATTCGTCGATGCCCCTGTCTTCGTCTAAATTCGTCTACTAAACTTTGGAAAGTGATGGGGGCATTCTTTAGCCCGAATTGCATACACGTGAACTCATAGTGATCGTGTTCAAACGTGAATGCCGTCTTCGCCTGATCCCTCGGATGCATTTTGATCTGGTAGTAACTAGCTTTGAGATCTAGGGTGCTAAATATCGTAGATCCTCCCAGCCTGTCTAGGATCTCTTCTAATCGGGGAATGGAATAACGCTCGTCTACCGTGTTCTCATTTAATTTTCGGTAATCGATCACAACACAGTACTTCTCATTTTGACCTACTAGGGAAGGTGGGAGCTTGGGTTAGGAATAGCTAGAGAAAATGGAAGGTTAAGTTGGGAGGAAAAATCTATAAATGTCATTTTCAGCTCAAGAACGCGGGCGCTCGGGTAAGAGCAATCAATCCGAGGACTGGAGACGAAGCCTTGGGAGGGAATACGAAGATATAATTTTTAAAGAAGGGGACAAGTTCGGGACGACTGGAAGGACAGTCCATGAGATCTTACTAAAACAAGACAAAGTGACATACGTGAAAGAGAGGAGATACCCGTAGGCGCTACGTCACCACATCCGGGAAGAGCTTCGAAGTTTAAAACACCAGGGAATAATTATTGACAGTACTTCCCCGTACAATAGTCCTTCGTGGGCAGTGAAATCTAGTGAGCGCACCATATGAAACCACAGAAAAGTACAGGGTTGTAATAGATTATAGGAAGCTAAACGAGAATACCGTAGACGAGAATTATCCGATCCCAACATTTGATGTCGGACAGGCTTAGTGGAGCTACGGTATTTAGCACTTTAGACTGGAAGGCTGGATATCATCAAATTAAAATGCACCCGAAGGATCAACATAAGATAGCATTCACATTTCAGCGGGGCTATTACGAATTTACAAGGATGCCGTTTGGTCTCAAAACTGCTCCCATAACCTTCCAGCGCCTCATGGATAGGAGGTTCACTCGCTGCAAGCAGGAGGTGGAAAAAACCTTCAGGAAGACGAACGACAAAAAGAGGTGACCACAGCATATCACTATGGCAAAACGAATCACCGCAGAATCTCGGAGACATTGCACGCATAAAAGAGCAAGTACTTTTGGTGGGAGATAAAGAAGATAATCAGGGAGGTTGTAGGACATTTAGAAGTTTGTCTGTGCACGAAACATGATAGAAACCTACCAGGGAGGCAAGAGGAAACATATACCGCAAATGGCCCGCTTAACGATTTACAGATCGATACTTTCACCTGGAGAGGATGCAAATGGATAACTGTGATTGATATGTTCAGTAAGGTGGCAATGGCGCACCAGGTGGAAGAAAAGTCGTCGGACCAGTGTTGGCAGCTCTCCAGTTGTGGTTTCAATTCTATGGAGTCCCGGAGCTCATCGCTCATCGGACGGAAGCAGAGAATTTGACTATGCCAGAAATCGAACTGAAATGCAGGACCTTGACGTGACGTGGTACCTCAACACACCAGAACACCCAAAGAGTAGAGGAGGAATAGAGCGCCTTCATGGCACATTATGAAACCATCTTCTCTTATATTAGATAGACAAGGGATTGGAAGTGGATGTAGCAATACCTAAAGCGATAGCGGCATATAACCATTCGGTGCACACAGTTACGGGGTTTTCACCATTTGAGATCCTCTTTGGATTCCGAGGACACCGGCGGGACTATATGGGCACGGCAGTGGACTGTGAGGAGATACATAACAACCACATTGCTCAAAGAAAGTTATGGGAGAAAGCACGGGGGAGAATGGCAACAGAAAAACCAGGAGGGTAGCACGGGAGAATTTACACGTCACAGATAGGATGGAAGAGATCAAAATCGGGACGATCGTCTACAGGAAGTTGGGGTCTAACATTGGTAAGGAGATAGAGGGATAGGAAGGTCCATTCAGGGTGATAACCATTAGAGAACACAAAATAGTTACATTAGAAAGTGTCAGAGCACCGGAAAAGCGGAGAACTGTCCATATTGACCAGTTAAAACTTCCAGCAATCACAAAAGAAAAGCTGGGGTATCCTCATATTGGCACATCCAGAGTGTATTACAGCAAATGTAAATTTAATCTATTTATCGTTTTGTTTAAGAATGTTTTTAACTTTTGTAAATATTGTTTTTTCATTTTATCTTGTTCATGTATTGTATGAAGAGTGATTTTATTATTTTCTTAGGTTTAAATTATATTATAGTGGTTGGGATGATTTCTTCCAACTATTCCCACAACTTATGTTCCACTTCATTGAGTAGAATTAAGTTTCAAATAACACTTCAGTATCTTTTTACATAGTTTAAATTAGCTTAATAGCTAGTTATTGATTTTTATAATTATTTATATAATACTGGTAGAAGGTTTTGAAATAAAATCATTTCATCTAAAGATATGAATGATATCAAACATTTGGTCTCTATGAATTCTCAGAAGGAACTGGGACAAGAGCATATGTGCTGTCTCCATCAAATCTCAGAATGAACTGTTCAAGTCTACTTAAAGACTGAAGCCCAGGCTGCTGCTGGACATTCTGTTATAAATTCTATATTTATTAATTCATTAGTCACACTACCTCTATTTCAATTATTATTATTATTATTTATTTAAAAAAAAATGTTTTCTTCTCTCATCCCTTTTTCAAATTAACTTGTTTCTTTTTACCATTAGAGGACAATTGTTTGTTTTTTTAAGTGTACAAATATCATTATTTTTTGTTATTAACTGTACTTTTCTCTTTTATTAAGAAGCATTATTCTTATCTATTTATTTTATCCTTTTTATTTCTTTTAATCATAACATTGTGTATAGTTAGGGGTGTCGAGTTTGTACAAGACTATAGCCCCCCTCATGATCAACTGTTAAAAAAATATATGTATAATGTAACAGTTACATCAACAATGTAAGGCCCACCAGACCGATCTGGTATAAAATAAATAAAAATAAGTCTACTTGATTAGTATGTGCCATAGGCTAATGATTAAATAATTGTTATTCAACAGCATGATGCATTACTATTCTACTTAAAATGGCTAATAGTCTTATATTTAAAAAGAATTATCAATAATTCTTAATTTAGACTTAAGTATTAAATTAAGCTTTTTAAAAATTAAACACATACATTTTCTTTTTTATTTAAAAACAAATTTGATCCTTTTTTTCTCAACTTTATTCTTTTCAAAACCTTCCAACGTTTCGACCCTCAGGTCATTTTCAAGGATACCTTTATTTTGCTGTAATTTTCTTTCTCAAAAAACTTTAAAATGCTGGCTAATTGCCTTTGTCCCATCTATAACTTCTTCAATAAAATTCTTTCTTTAATTTAAAACTTTTACAAACCATTTCTCTTCTTTCTTTCATTTACATTTGAATGATTTGTTTTCAAATGTATACATATATATATATACACACTCAACCTCTTTACACTTAACTTAGTTTTCTCAGACGTTGTGGTATCATATACATAATCATTACATATTAGTATGTCAACCACTGAGGTGTTACAAGGATTAGATTAGAGTGCTTTCAAATACTCACAAAATGGAGGGCATCAAAATTCTTATAATAGTGCAGCAAGAGAGATATTTGACTAGCCTTCAATATTCAAACTACTACATTTTTTCTGATGAATTAATTAATTTAATTATGGATAATTTGTTACGAACAAGTGTGCTAACACATTAAAATTGCATCCATTATTATAGATGAAAATAATTATGCATCAAGATGAAGAATATTGAAGGAATAAAATAAAACTGGATTCTAAATAAAGTATAATAATTAAAAATGATACATATCATTAACAATCAAGAATAAATATATATATGTATATAAATAATAAATTAAGAGAATTATTATATTCATGGAACAAAAACTTTCAAAATAAAAATACAATCTTTGAAATATATTATTTTAATATCAATAATTACAATTCACTAAATATCCTGTTTGTGTTCACAACTTTTTGGTATATGCGATTATCATTCTCAAACCTATAAAAACATTTAACAGCCATTAATAATAACTGAAAAAATAAAAATCAGAGCATAACTATGG
>NW_027112337.1:655782-660115 GCF_000696795.3 Halyomorpha halys | reverse complement strand
AAAAACAAATTTGATCCTTTTTTTCTCAACTTTATTCTTTTCAAAACCTTCCAACGTTTCGACCCTCAGGTCATTTTCAAGGATACCTTTATTTTGCTGTAATTTTCTTTCTCAAAAAACTTTAAAATGCTGGCTAATTGCCTTTGTCCCATCTATAACTTCTTCAATAAAATTCTTTCTTTAATTTAAAACTTTTACAAACCATTTCTCTTCTTTCTTTCATTTACATTTGAATGATTTGTTTTCAAATGTATACATATATATATATACACACTCAACCTCTTTACACTTAACTTAGTTTTCTCAGACGTTGTGGTATCATATACATAATCATTACATATTAGTATGTCAACCACTGAGGTGTTACAAGGATTAGATTAGAGTGCTTTCAAATACTCACAAAATGGAGGGCATCAAAATTCTTATAATAGTGCAGCAAGAGAGATATTTGACTAGCCTTCAATATTCAAACTACTACATTTTTTCTGATGAATTAATTAATTTAATTATGGATAATTTGTTACGAACAAGTGTGCTAACACATTAAAATTGCATCCATTATTATAGATGAAAATAATTATGCATCAAGATGAAGAATATTGAAGGAATAAAATAAAACTGGATTCTAAATAAAGTATAATAATTAAAAATGATACATATCATTAACAATCAAGAATAAATATATATATGTATATAAATAATAAATTAAGAGAATTATTATATTCATGGAACAAAAACTTTCAAAATAAAAATACAATCTTTGAAATATATTATTTTAATATCAATAATTACAATTCACTAAATATCCTGTTTGTGTTCACAACTTTTTGGTATATGCGATTATCATTCTCAAACCTATAAAAACATTTAACAGCCATTAATAATAACTGAAAAAATAAAAATCAGAGCATAACTATGGTTAGATAATTGACAGCAAATATTTAAATAAAACCACTAAACTTTTGATGATTTAACACTAGTCTAAATAATCTTTATCAGGTCCAAAAAAAAAAAATGTTGTATTATGTAACCTATTAATTCATATTAAATAAATAACATATAAATTACACTCATTAATAACAATATGAAAGCTAATTATACTTCTAATATAAACAACAGGGAGTCCTAACAAAGGGAAAATTTTGTGATGTGTAGAAACCAAATTTGTACACATTATTTGTACGAAATAACTTGTAGAATGGCTGAGCACATTGTAGCTGCAAATGAAAAACTAAGTAGCAGAAATTGTTTGGAAATATATGAACAAAACACTAGCTAATTAGACTAAAAGTGTTTATGCTCCATTTTAATGAAGATGGGAAGATGATTTTAATAATAATGATTTAATTTCATGACCCATTTTGTTTTTATTATGCCATTAATTCACTAATTGCTAATTTAAAATAAGTTCTGCTTCTTTGTCGTTACATTTGTAGCTATCAAATAAAAGTAAAACTGTACATTTATTAAATTAGTTAATTCAATTTGATGGATTTTTATTTTTTTATGTATTAGCTGATTTTTGTTGTTATAAAACCCAAAATATTTTTACACAATTTATATAAATAAAATTAAATTAATACTAGTTGAGGAAGCATATTTGAAACCCTTCAAAATATACCACTTCGTATTTTATAGATATATCACAATCATCAAAAACTACAGAGCTTTGTTTTTTTCATGGGCAGAAAAGTGCAATCAAGTGAGAATTTTTTTTAACATTACTGTAATATTTCAGAAAGCCTATTAAATCAAGACAGTTCTTAACCGATATATTAACTTTTAATTTTATACATCAGTACCCAGGCATATAATGCCTTTATAAATATATATTTGTGTTAGGTTAAATAAAAAAGAAACTGCTACAGTCGCAAAATTTGAAACAATGTACTTATACCTAACTGATAGAATTTTAAAATAAATCAACTACAGTTAATTATTGATTCCTTGGTTTGGGAAAATTCATTAATTAATTAAAATACGAAGAGCTCAAATATTTTCCTGCTGGCAATTCTAAAATAATATGGAGGACAAACGTGAGCACACGCGCTTGTTTAAACGCCCATTGATTTGATCCTAAAAACCGACACCCGACAGGGCAGCCAAAAATGTAGGCCAAGTTGTACCAACCAATCCAAAAAACACATCCGCTCACATATGCGCGATTTTGCCATAGTTTGCCAAATGTCTGGTAGCACCATTAGCTTTAGTATTAGCTAACGCTAACGGTTTCGAACTACGCGGAATGGACACTTACACCTCTATCTACTAAACATGAAAGCTACTCTAGTTTTATATTAAGGTGGATCCACATGTTGGCCGCTCGCCACGGATCGGAGGCTCGTACAAATGCTCGGCAAGCAAAGAGCGGGCCATCCACATGTCAGTGTTATTCAGAGAGGCAAGTATGGCGGACGTACTAGTGGTTTCAGCCATTGCACTTGGATTGTATTATTTTTATTACAAAAAAAGAAAATTAAATATAAATAAATAAGATTAAATATAAAACTTATTATAAAAAGTACCAACAAACACCTTTAACCTCCTAACAGCTCTCAGTTGCAACTAGACATAGAACAATGGTGGAGATGCTACACGAGCGCTCTCAGGAACCCCTTTGATCTGTGTCCAAAAACCGACTCTCGACGGATCGGCAAGCCAAGCCACCCATCCACATGCTCGTGTATGTCTGAGTTCGCCATGGCTTGGCCAACATGTAGAGGCCCCTTTAGGTACACAATCTAAATAAAATAACCCCAATCCAAACTATATTCACGTTTGTTCTACTAAATATATTGTATATTATACATTAATAATATATAAGTAATTTTAAAGATACTTCCGAGAATAATTAGTATAATTTCACCGATTTAAAATTTAAAAATAAAAAAAATCTGACACGACTCTTTCTCACCCAAAGCCGAATCAACTTGAAGAAAGTCATCGATACAAAAGGACAACCCATTTCCGCCTTAGTCTGATGCCTAACACGAGCGAAATACCAACCTACTACAGAGAAATTCTGCCACAAACGATTGAAAAAGACATTTGCGAACCCTCGAAAATCTCCTGGACGAGCCTTCTTCACGTGTTTGAGAAGGTCGACCTCTAACAGATATATGTATACATTTCTACTCATATCTCTTACCTGACGGCCTCACAGTAAATAAGATACTGACTTAGTGTGGATCAAAATCAAAACCATATATGCACGCACATAAAAAGTGTTAGTAGCAATCTAATTACCGATAATACCAATAGTATGTAGACAGGAATACAAAAACATACGTAAGGAATAACAATTATGTTGATGATGAACCTGTTTTAGTAATCACCAGCCAAAATATTATAGAACTGCTTCCTATAAGAAAAAACTATATTAATTATTTAAACTTTTGAAATGTACACACACAATAAAGATAAATAATTTAAGGAATTGTGCAAAGTATATTTTATAATAATGACCTGAAGTTCTTGGATTTCATCAACTTTGTGTTCAATTTCCTCGATACTACTTAATGCATGGGTAATGTTTTCAAAATACTCAGTAACAAATTTTCCATTTCTTTCCAATGTCTCCTGTTGTTTTTTACCCAATACAAATGTTTCTTCATCGCTTGCTATGCTGTATGTTTCAAGAATTCTTTGTAATTCTTGTTCCTGAAGAAATTGAAGAAATAATTGATTCAATTGTACCACAGAACAAATTATTTTTTTCTTACAGAGATATAGTATTATTAATTAACATTGTATAAAGACTAATGGAAAAATACAGGCATAAATGTATATGTCACAATAAAATAATATTCAAAGTCAGATAAATCTTAAAATGCTGGTTGTTTTTGTCTCATGTATGTTTAATAAAAAATTAAATAACCTTGGATTCTATTGCCTCTTCCACTCTCCTTACTTCAGAAATGTAATGATGTATTTCTCGTTTCATATCTTTGATACGGTGTTTCCTGAGGTCTAGATCTTCATGAAGTTGTCTTACATGGTTGTTCAATTTCTCGACTGTGATTACAAGATGTCTAAAACATTTATCATTAAAGTTGAAGTGCACAAACATAATCATGACTTATAAGTGAAAAGATACTTATTCCATACTCATTTTCTTTTACGATTCTATCAATTTCATAGGAAGAGCGGCTTAGTTCTTCTTTTAATTCCTTTAATTCGTTTTCAGACTCATCAGCTTTCTTTCGTAAACTATAACAAAGTAAATTCAATATTACAGAAATTCATTACAATATGGGTCACTCTCACAGAAAACGTACGTATTGAATCTGAGTTTTAAAATAAATAAAAATGGTAGAAATTGTTTAAAATATAT
>NW_027112337.1:653376-655732 GCF_000696795.3 Halyomorpha halys | reverse complement strand
CTCTCAATAGTTACATTATGTTTTCTTATTATTATCACCCTGAATGGTCCCTCGTATCGCTGTATCTCTTTACCCCTGTTTGACCCACATTTTCTATATACAACTGTCCCGATTTTTATCGTTACCTTCCTATCTGTGAGGTTTAAATTCTCCCCAGCTACTTTCCTGGGTTTTTCCCTCTCTAATTTGGTCACGACTCTAATAGTCACCGTCCGCTGCTGTGCCCTTATAGTCTCGCCGGATTCCACAAAGCCCGAAAAGGACCTCGAACGGTGAAAACCCCGTAACGGTGTGCACCGAATGATTGTATGGCGCAATTGCCTTTGGCATTGCCACGTCCAGTTCCAGTCCTTGGTCCATCTGGTACAACCGAAGCCGCTCTACGCCTCCTCTACTTTTGGGGTGTCCAGGTGTGTTGAGATGCCATATTACATCCAAGTCCTTCATTTCCTTTCGAATCAAAGAGTTGTCAAATTCTCCACTATCCGATGAGACACGTTCGGGAACTCCGTCGAACTGAAACCACAAGCGGAGAGCTCCTAACATTGCTTCCGAAGACCTGTCCTGCAACTGGTGGGCCATTGCCGCCTTACTGAAGAGGTCAATCATGGTCACCCATTTGTACCGCTTCCATGTAAATGTGTCGATTTGTCAATCTTTGAGCGGTGCATCTGTGGGAGGTGTCTTCTTCTGTCTTCCTTTAGGTGGATGTGAGTTGCACATAGTGCGTAGACAAAGCTCGCTGCTTCCTGCCACCTCTGATATAGTTTTCCTCATTCTCCACCAAAACTATCTTCTCTCTAATGCTTGCTAGTCTCATGGATTCCGCAGTGATTTGTCTTACCCTGATGATACGCTAAGGTGACATCTTGTTGTTCTTCTTCTTCCAAAAGGGTTTCCACCATCAGTTTGCAACGGACGAATGTCCTGTCCATTCAATCTGTTCATTACGCCATAGTCGCTAGATCTTCTCCCAAACGGTTTCGTTCCCAACATACAGGTGATGCTTTTCTCCAGGGATCAAAGTATTGTTCAACATTCTACAGATCTAGTCATTCTTCAAGCCTTGATGAGACCAGATCGTCGTTATTTTACTTCTCCTTTAAATGTTTAATTTTAGTCAATCCGGTGGTTTTCGTCTTCCAAACTATCTGTCTCTTCTTTTCATTAATCATTTCCTTATTTCCTCTATGTCCCCTGGTCTTTACTCAGCCAGAACTATATATAATAACTATATATAACTCTCGTTATTCAAATATTCTTCCCTACCATTTTCTTCTGCTTCATCCTGATCTTCCTCTCTAGGAGTCCATTCCCACAGAAACTGTCTCATGACACCGGGCGGTTGTCCATTTCTGTATAGCTGCAACTTTATCCGCGTCTGGTTTAACTCCCTGCCTAGATATCGTGTGACCCAAATATTTTATTTGTTCCTGCCCCAGCGCCGACATTTCCCCCGACAATTTGAGCCCAAAATGTTTTATTCTCTGGCACACGCTATTTAAGTGTCGCACGTGTTCAACCTCGTTCTTACTGAACACAAGGAGGTCATCCGTGTAAATCTGACAGACGGATTCGTCCTCTAAGAAACTCGTCCATCAGGCGCTGAAAGGTTATGGGGGCGTTTTTGAGACCAAATAGCATCCTTGTAAACTCATAGTGACCACTCTCAAAAGTGAATGCCGTCTTATGTTGATCATTAGGATGTATTTTAAATATATATACTTAATTTGATACCCAGCCCTGAAGTTCAGTGTGCTGAATACCGTCGTCCCACTTAGCCTGTCCAAAATGCCTTCGAATTTGGGGATCGGATATTTCTCATCTATTGTATTTTCATTCAGCTTCCGATCTTCTTGGATAAACTTGTAAACGCCGCATAGGGTCAAAAGAATGCACTACATGAATTCTTCTTTAAATCTGATTTAATATCAGAATCCGTAAAAAAAAGTACCCCCTTCCATTGGAAATAATATAGTTAGTTGCTCTGGAGAAAATCAAATTACGGAAATTTAAGGGTTGTTTGAAAAGAAGTAGTAAAACGCTTCTGTAAGTAATTACAACGAAATTATAGAAGTTTTTTTTTTTAATTCGACCTCCACATTAATTTTAAACGTGTTCCGTCACTAGGACTTTTAGGAGAAGTATGTTGCATTACCTTGTAACACCTATGTGAAATTCTGTGTATCCCAAATTTTTTCTACCCCAAAGTGGGATTTTACTAGTGTATTAATATTAGGGGGTCCATGTTCGGAGTTTTTCAGGTTGAATGTAAATATTGTAAATAGGATTAACTTTTAAGATGGTGTTTTTTATTTTAACTTAAATTTAATTTTCTTAATATTATAATTTTCTT
>NW_027112337.1:620994-653236 GCF_000696795.3 Halyomorpha halys | reverse complement strand
TATGTAAGTATGGTATGAATGGTTCATATAGCTCTAGTGCCCATTAAGTATGACAGATCGAACTACTTTACGATAATAGAATGTTTAGTAAATACTATGATATGATATGAGCCTAGATACTACTAATGAATTAGTTTATTTTAATTTTTTTAGGGATTGGGATTTCAAAAAGTTTTCTACTAATAGATTAAATGAAGAAAAAAAATTGTATTAGGATAGATTAATAAGCTGTGTACTGTAGCGACCCCATATATATGTAGAGTGTACTACTTCTAAATAAATGAAGTATTAAATAGATGTAGTATTGTGGTTTGTATTATTATTAACACAAACTTCAATGATCCACATTTACTCTCAACTTTTCATTTTAAAAAACTTGCAAAGTTTAGGCCTCAGGCCATTTTTAAGGAGACAACCTTAATCATTGAATTATCATACTTCATTAAATTGTCTTGTTTGCAGGTTAATTGCCCATGTCTTATATAAACCACATGATTTGACTCACAGAGTCCTGACCTGTTGAAGATAGGTTTTATTGTTGATATTGTTAATGAGGTTAATAGAAGAGGAAAAACAATTTCTGAAGAATTGTTTTGTATTGAAATTACGTGGTTTATACAAGACATGGGCAATTAGCCTGCAAAAAAAATTAATTGTTTTAAATATAAAAAAAAGTGTGGTATATTAATTTAATTGTTGTATGCATAATGTGAATAGTGTAAATTTGTATTTTAGATAACCAGATGATGGGTCGATAATCCCGAAACGTTGTTAATAATTCATTAATATAAAGAATTCTACCAATGAAGAGTATTTTCACTACATCTAATCCGATTAATTTGCATGACATTGAAATAGCGCATAATGGGTAGCTATAGCGAGCACACGAGGTTATGCTCTCACTTCAGAAGAAAGGAAATTAAACGCAAAGGCACAACAGAGTGCAGAACGTACAAAAGTCGTTGGGTAACCTCAAGCTTTACCTACTACAATCTCTCCCAGATTCTTTTCACTTTGATGTAATACCCTTAGTGATGGCAACAGGAACACCTTACATATAATCTATACTGTTAAATGAAGGATACGAAATTTTTAGACAACTGAGAACTACACTTAAGAATATCATTTCTCAACTTATGATTTTCTATTTTTTTTTTTTTTTTTTCATAAGTATTAAATGCTAGAATAACCTAACCAAAATCAAAATGAACATCAATTATATATGACCAATACGGTATAGCTCATTATGAGATATTTTAAATATCTCATTTTTTTTCTATTACAATACGCCAATGATTACAAATAATATTATACAGAAAATCGAAGAGCATGGGAAAAAAAAAAAACATTTTAAAAATAGATTACGAGGTAGTTTTTTCCCCAATCGTCTCTGTTTATGTAATTTGTTTAATAATCGATCCTAACTAGTGATTGGTTATTAAATCTTGGTGTATACATAATGCAAAGGAAATAAAAAAAATATATATAAATCAGATATACAAGCAAAAATTAACGAATATTGGAAAATTATTAGTTGATCGTATGTATTGAAGTAAGATTGTCCAAGTGGTGGTTAAGAAGGGTACAAAAACAACAGCAAACAGTTATTAGTAACCAAAAACGTACTAATTAATAGTTTTTTGTTATTTTTGTATCTTTGTTGACCACCAAACAACCAGATCATCTTCCTAAAAAAATTAAGGAGATTTTCTTAAATAAGCATTACATAATTTCCTTAAATAAGCAAAGAACAAATATGTAAATTAATAATTAAAATAATGGTTTATAAATTTAAATGAAGCGAAATTTCATCACTATTTTTTAAGGCGTAACTGATATTTTTTCTTTAGAAACTTAGTTATTGATTAAGTTATTTGAAGTGATAAATACAAGTGCAATATAGGTAGAGGCGATTTCGGAGAAGTTGGCTTACAGTCACGGTTCACCGACCAACATCAACAACGCCAATCGGACAGAGCGAAACGAATTCATTAGAGGCACGAGTAGTTTCTATCCTTCCTTCCATCACTCTACTCTCACTTTTATTTATTATCTCACATGGAACAGCCTGTACCTATAACACTGGCTCACTCCGTGCCGAGGAATGCGGTAATGAGTGAAACATTCGCATAGCAATCAAGAAAAAATGCTGGAATGTCAGTCTATAAAATTTAGTTCAAACAATTTCGGCAAAAGAAAATGAGTAAAGTTAACTGTTATAGAATACCCGAACATGAGACCTCCAACTTGAGAATACGCAACGATCTTTAGCCATATGCTCCCAAATTTTTTAATAATACTACTAAAATCATAAACTTCAATAATCTCTGATATAATTCGCCCACACATTATTTTTCATACCACTAAACTCTCCAAAACAATATATGGTACAATATGGTTTTCATCTTTTCTGGCTCTCCGAGATATCAATCTTACTTGAATGTAAAAAAAGTTTACAATGAGGTGTATATAGTTGACCGTAGATTAACGATTGGAGAAGATGGTCGGGGGTGCGATCAGCAAAGAAACAACATAAATAAACAAAAAATATTTATATTTATTATTATAAATATTATTTATAAAATTATTATATATTATTATAAATATTTTTTGTTTATTTATGTTGTTTGTTTGCTGATCGCACCCCCGACCATCTTCTCCAATCAAAAAAAGTTTTTTAACATTTTATTATCAATGATTATCTATATGATAATTATGAAGACTACTTCTAATCAATATAGGCCATCAGTCTCTATCACTTGAAACAATTACTAAACCATATCTTCTAATAGTAATATTACTGTAATACAGGTTGTATCCTACTTTGGACTAAATTGGTAAAATCCATTAAATACACGGAACAAAAAAAAAAATCAGACAACGCATGAACAGAATTTTCTCTATATAATTTAATATCTCACAGAAAAAGTTCAGCTTCCAAAAATTAAAAATTGTTTATAAAGTAAGGTTATGGAAGGAAAATGTGGAATTTATTTTTAACACTCTAAGTTAAAATAAAAAGTACAAAATTTGGGATGGTTTTCCATTCAATATGAATCACCTTAATCCAAAAATAATTAACCTATGTAGCATACGCAAATAACTTTCACATTTGTAATTGAAAGAAACATAAGCAGAAAATAAAAAGGTGATTGCATCTGCAATAACAGTTATAAAAAAAAAAAAAAAGGACTGCTATTTCAGATATTAACAACCTATTTTGGATCCAAGCAACAACAGTTCACGATATGTTTAACTCCATGTAAGAAATTGTAATGAAATGGATGATCAAAGTAAAACAAATCAACAGAACTGACAAAATCACCTTCGAACAAGTCGAAATGTGTTGTTGAACAAGTAGTAAGTGTGTTCGCGGGGAAGACCATGTGAGATAAAATAATAAGAAATAGAAATAGAGATAGAGAAATAAGAGATAAAATAATAAGTCTCTAAGTAAAAAAACAAAAACAGATCAATGGAAAGAAGAAAACGTCTAGAACATACTGAAATTATTATTAGGGAATCTCACTTTGCCAACGTTTTATTTATTTATTTTAGTACAAGTAGCTCAATAAAAAGTGGTCATGTAAATATTCAATAACACATACAAAAAGATGCATATATAAGTCAAAAGTTAAGAAAAAAATATAATAACTTAAAAAAATAAATAAACAATTACTTAAAAACAAATGTCTTTACATAATCGAAAAAAAAAATAAAACAAAGTCATGTAGCTCAGATATTCTTTAAATTGATATAATTAAATCTTAATATAATTTTTCAAGTATTCTTAAACTGTTAACTTAATCTAATTGCTTTTTATTGTTTAGTTCATTCCAAATTTTTAAATTGGTTCCTTTAAAGTTTTATTTATTGGCGATACATTGGCTAGATTAGTCTTATATGTTGGTATATAAAAATTACTAATGGGGTGTATAAATAAAAATGACCATTTTATCAAAATTAAGATTTCAAAGGATTGTAAATATTTTAATCCTATTTAATACTTGCCAAAACTTAATAATCCCTTTAGAGCATTCTCTAAGCTTGTTTCATCCCATTCGACTTCTTCAAAAAAAGCCTCAGTTCAGATACGGAAGGGGAAGGTGCACTTGATCAGCGCACCGCGCGGCATTGGTTTGAAAATTTAGCAATGAAGATACGACGTTGAAAAGGAAAAATGGTTCCGGGCGACCATTAATAGATATTGATGAGGTTCTGCATGAAGTTGTTGAGTCAAATCCGTCCAACAGTACTTGCGAACTTGCCAGAGAGTGTGGTGTGTCGAAAGATTCTGTTCGTCGTTATCTACTATCCATGGGAAAGGTGAAAAAGAGAAATAGACTGGTCTCTCACGAACCTATTCCTCAGGAATCAGCGAAAAGGTTAGAAATTTGAGAAAATTTATTGAAAAATCCTTCTGGTATGAGATTTTCCCGGAAGATTGTCAGCTGTGATGAAAAGTGGGTTTACTGGCGAAATCCAAATACTCGTCAGCAATGGCTAGATCGCGGTTAAACTCCATTCTCGGTTGCTGCAAGTGGCAATTAGAAAAAAATATCCATGCTTTGCGATTTTTGGAATTTTGAAAGTATTATTCATCACGAATTTGTTCCTGATGGATGCTCTATGAATTCTAAACTCTACTACAAGCAACTGGAAAGATTGTACGCGAATTTGGCAGAGCGTGTAACAATACACGTTAAATATTGTTGCTTTTGATCGCTCTAAGGACTGTCTTCTCCTCTTCGTCCTTACTCAGACTCTTCTCTTTCACTCTTTCTACCTATCTATCCTTCTCGTTGTGCATCATGAGTCTGTATTTATAAATAGAATAAGATTATAGTATTTTTTTTTAAATCTATTTAAGTGCCGAATGAATCACTAAAATCAGCCTTTCTTTAGATATGATAAAAATGGCAGGAACCAATTACGTAATGATACTATGTTTAATGGAATGTGGTCATGAGGTTCACTGGCTTTGAACGATCCGGATGAATACTGTTTTCAGGTCGTTGAACTCTTCCAATCGCTTCCTTTATCTAGTAATGCTTAGCTGGATATTAAGCTCCTTTTAATTCTGGAAATTGAGGATATGGGGTTTTTAATCAAAATGTTAATTTTAATTTATATCGAGCTTACGATGACTTATTTAGGCTTACAAAATGTACTTGGAAAGTCAATCTATAAAAACTTATTGTAATTTCAAACATTCAATTAATTTATTTTTCTCTGCTTTAAAAATTTAAGACTACGGCGATTTAAAATCAATCTTAATAACTCGTACTTTAAGACTAAGAGTAATATTAGGAGATTATTGGGAAACGTAGAGCAAGAGGTATAGAGCAGGTGCTGATAGAACTCAAAAGATCAAAACACCGTACTTCCTCTTTTGATTCTTGTTATATTTATTAGGAAAGTGTACTCAGGACAGTCAGAAGAGTACATGGATAAGGCCACCACAGTTGAGCGTTGATACTACAATAGCCACATATCAAATGCCATATTTAAATCATATTGTTCCCATCTTTATTTACGATATTTTAATTTATTATACATTTCTAATTCATCTAAAAAAAAGTATCAGCCGGAGTATTATTTATAAATATAAAAAACTAGTTATTAGCAGCATATATAATTTACAGTGAGACACTGGGGGGGGGGGTCTGGATTGTAACGATTTTTTTTTGTATCGATTTGATGTACCGGGTGGTATTAATTCAAGAAAGCTGCTGCATCCGTTGCCGTTAGGAAGACCATGTCTGAAGTGGCTTAATGACAAGGTGGTAGAAATACACTGGTTCCAGGTTAGAAGATAGAGAAGACATGCGGCTGATAAGAACGAGTGGATGAGCATAATCTTGGAGACCAAAGTCCTAAAGGAATGGTTATTGATGGTGGGGGTAGCAGTTGAGCCATTTAAAATAAATAAACACCTATGTTTTGAAAGCGGCTAATTTGGCCTTAATGCGAAGAAAATATGAAAAAAAAAATATCATTTTTAAAATACAAAAATGGGTCCAATATAACTTCTATCAAATTCAATTGATAATTTCCGGTAATGAATGCCCCATTTACCTAGTTATATCTATACATATATATTCAATACGGTTCGTCCTGATTGGGAAGGTTGGGGATTAATATATAAATGGTCTTGCAAAAATTGTATCAAATTTCATCTTCACTTTTGCTAATTCATTTGAAAAGTTCTTTTCAGGACACGCCTGTAGCAGCACTAATAGATGTATCAATTTAAAACGATTAGATAAATTGATATTATTATAAGGCGCATCCCAGCTCCACTCCCACAACAGAATCAGCAATCTTTCCAGCACAGTATGCTAAAATGTTTCCAAAGCCACCACTCGCACCAGATGACGATATAGAAATACAAGATGTAGAACCACCACCAGGGACCTGTTTCATAATAAAGTACAAACTAATACTATTAGTCTTGTAGATTTATCTTAATTCAATTACAAAGACTTGTACAATAGTAACTTGTACTTTAGTATTTTTTAATTCCAGTAATATCACCAATAGTCATCCCTATCAAGAAAAAAATAAGTATTAGTATTATTACCACACTAGTTTCTACACTTGTACAATGAACTAAGCTTTCATTATGAAACAGGGCCCAGCCAGTGATCAACCCTTTGTAGCCCAGTCAGAAGATGAGTCAGTCGCCAGCAACCCGCACAACATAACCAGCTTCAGGCCTCGCGGTTTTAGTTAATTTCATCCAAAAAAATCCTAAAAATTTCGTTAATTATTCATTCTACCTTTATTATCATGGAAACTATCCTCTAATCGGAAAATATGCATACCTCCCTTTAAATTCAAGTCGATTTTCTAAAATTTGAGTCAATATTCCACTCTCTACGTTTAATAGTACCCAAGATACAATTTTCTCCAAAAAAATTAAAAAAATTTTTGCCGAAAAACAAGAAATGACCATTTTGTGACTTGATTTTGGTATATATCATGAAAAATGATGCTGCTACGAAAAAAGTAATTCTAAACTACTTTAAAGTGAATTTAACAAGCTTCATTTTGAGTTTTAATAGAAATCAGTACGTTTAATAGTTTTTATGATATAAAACTTTTCTAAAGGTGACTCATTTTTGACGGATGTAAGATAATGTTCAAATATTTATATGAACTACTCTGGAGTGATAAAAAATACCTAAAATTAATATTCCACTAACTGGATTGATAATCAACTGATAATATTAAATTAAATTGTTATAAACAAAGTAAATTAATAATAGTTAATGATTATGTCATGTGGTTTACGAACTACATACTTAATGAGATGAATACACTAAAGATCATAAAATCGTATCAACAAAACATATTAAAAAATACAACAGATTAAATAAGCATTAAATCCATGTAACACAAATTAAAAAGAAAAATATACAGTTCGGAGATGAAAAAATTAACTACTTTCCGCGCTTAGATGTAATAATTATTAAGTAATAATAAATAAATAATAAGTTAGTTCACAGTCAAATTTTCTATTTTTTTTTTGTCCTTCAATTCAAAGCCAGAAACATTTATGAACTTGAAAACTCCCTTTATTTCTATTCGAGGTCTTGAAGCCTTTAGCAATCTAGTAATCAAGACACTAAGCGTATAATTTTTCTTTCTTCAGGTTGTGCATATTTCAAATGCAGTATTAATTAGGAAGCTGTGTAATAATGAAAATGAAAGACACTATTAGGATCCATATGACGATACTGGCCAAGGCAAGGTGACGAAATAATTGGAGATAATTCTTGCATTGACATTAGGAACAAAAAGAAACAATAATCATCTTGGAAGCTTTTGGAAATTGGAGTTATGTATAACGGATTAATTTCTTTAGCGAAAAATATACTTTTTGGGGTAAACTAAAAAAAAAAGAATGCTATTAAAATTAATTTTGTACCCAGGATCTTACGAGAATGACACAATGAGCTGTAGTTTCAAAGCCAGTAGAAATGGCATCCATAATAAACCGAAGATATTGAAGGTAGCACATGAAGATAGGGCCTCACAAAACCCTATTCAAAAAGAGGTTAAAATTGGCCGAATTCGTAATACTGTTTAAACATGTATTATAAAAAAACTCTCAGGGATTATCGTTGGTCTTAAGCTGAATACATACATCTTTTTGTGGTGTAGAGGAACTCCTAAAATTCTGCCTGGTATAATTTTAGGAGTTCCTCTACAAAATTTCGAATTCTTGTTTTTAATGGAAACACAAGTTTTGAGGTCTTCTGAGTCGAAATAATCAAGTCTTGCAAAATGGTTTGTGTTTGTGTCTGTATCTGTTCGTTTTCAATTTAGCCTAATTCAAAAACAAAAAGTCTTACGAAAGTGAAATTGCATATTTAAGGCGATTATCTGCCTGGGGGGCGACAGCAAATTTGTCAATTAAATCGAGTGGCCAGAAGTGCCATTTTATAGAATCGATTTTGACATGTTCACGATTTTCTCGAAGATTGCACAAACGAGTTTGATTAAACTCACTATTTCAACGTAAAATTAAGTGTTCTTGAATATCAAATAAGCCTTAAAAACTGATTTTTTAAAAAATCTCCCTCTAAAATACCTTCTATTTTGATTAGATGAAAAAAAAAAAAAATAACAGTTCTCATTGTTAGCTTTAGTAAACTTTTTTGGTTTACATAAATTACATTGTAACCAATTTAAGTCTTAAAACACTTTTTATTTACTTAAAAGTCCAACGTTTCGGCCAATTCGGCCACCTTTAAGGACATCTTAAATACAAATTTACATTCACATCAATAATTTTAAAACTTTTTTGCAGGCTATTCTTCCCAGGTTATCAATTTCGATCGAAAATCACAAAAAATCGATAACTTCAACATCAGCCCACTAAAAGCTGCACACAATTTGGGGAACATATAGGGTCGTAAGTGAAATTTGTGTGATGCGCGCACGGCACCAGCTTTTTTTTTAATGGGATGTGTGGTGAAAAAAGCGCCCACTGTGTTCAAGCGTTTCTTTAAATGAATTGCAAAAAAAAATAAAATAAACAGTACCTTGAGAACAGTACAGTAACAAAATAACATTGAACACTGAAGTGCTGAAATAACTCCCAATGGCACAAGATCATCAATGATATCATTTATGTATTGTGATCTAATCACCAAGAGAGATCGTGAAGGTCATCATTAATTATCCATCTACTGTTCTGAATAAGTATATGGAAATAACCAAAGTTGAAAATAAAATATTTTTGAATATGTGTTTAGTGAATATGACTGGGATGGGGAGAGGGTCTGACCCAATGTAATTTCTTCAAATTTTCATTTTAATTTAAACCTCTTGAAAATATATCTTTTTATAATTTGATATCAACTTAGTTTGTTCACTTTCAGGGAATGGTTCTATATTAAATTCGAAAGAGAACTTCGGGACAGCTTAGAAATAGATAGATTTCTATTTAATGGTGCGAAACTAAGGGGAAGAACTTACGCCATATTATAATATTGTATTCTCAAAGCCATTACTACTTTTCAGGTACTTCATAAAATAGAATATTGAAAACATGATACATCATTAGATTAATTTTTATTAATATATTCTTGTTTGAGAGTGGTTTAGTTTATTTAAAAACAAATTTGATCCTTTTTTTTCTCAACTTTACTCTTTTCAAAACCTTCCAACGTTTCGACCCTCAGGTCATTTTCAAGGATACCTTTATTTTTTTGTCATTTTCTTTTTTAAAAAACTTAAAAATGTC
The DNA here is from genome assembly GCF_000696795.3 of Halyomorpha halys. Taxonomy (NCBI): domain Eukaryota; kingdom Metazoa; phylum Arthropoda; class Insecta; order Hemiptera; family Pentatomidae; genus Halyomorpha; species Halyomorpha halys. Next base: position 643,479 of record NW_027112337.1, on the reverse strand, counting down.
GGCTAATTGCCTTTGTCCCATCTATAAATTCTTCTATTTAATTCTTTCTTAAATTAAAAACTTTTACTAACCACTTCTCTTCTTTCTTTCATTTATATTTGCAAACCTTAAATCTTATGGTGTAGTACCATTAATTGCATATCAATACATAGTGTGCAGAAATGATGGCGTCATCAGGAGAGACTCTTCCCGTTGTTATATATTTAAAAAATTATTAAAAAAAAAAATTAGGGTAAATTATGTTCATATAAATAAAATTCTCACCTCCATAAAAATCATGTACAATCAATTGCTCGTTGGCAAGTTTATCGCTCGGAAAACATAATTACGTTGAGAATATAAGATTCTAAAATAATGTAAATCCTTCAATTTTGAAGACATCGAAATATGTTTTGCGGGCTCTTTCAAATCGTTGTAATGACTATAAACGAGAGAAATTAAAAAGCAGGTGTTATTAGAAAACCTCAAAGTTCAAAAGAAACAGCGGTTATTCAAACTATAGAAGCAGATCAACTTTTTCTTCCGGCAGTTTCGATTAGATCACTCACTTGGCCGTGAGAAGTATTTGGACTGATTTATATTGGACACTGTATAGTCGATTAAATTATTCTCTCTGTATTATTGTACTCCTAGTGGGATAGGGCCGCTAGGATGAGAGAGTTCAAAATATCAGCAAATTAATAATTAGAAAAAACATTAGAAAAAACCGAAATCTATTTGGAAAGGAGTAAAAAAGAATAATCCTAGTGGCTAATAGGGGAGGGGTAGGAGGTTCGCTCGAAGGGGGTTCAGCTTCAGTTAGTGGAGACTTGGCGTAGAATGTGTGCACTGTGAAACTGAAACGCGGGGGCCCAGCGAGTAGTTTCATAAATAAATATGAAAATTCATAGGTGAGTAAGACAAATAAGCATTTAGTACTCCATATCCAACAACGCTACTAATATTAATTAATTAGCATTAAAACAGAATATAACAATATATAAATTATATATTGTCACATATAAATTTACTAGACTAAAGAACAGTTTTAATTTAAACTTAATTTATTTTTACAACAGTATAACAGAGTAAAGAGATGCCTTCTAATTTTTAGATAATTAAAGGAAACGTATAACTTTATTGTTTGAAAATAATAAATCTTTTCGAAAATTCTCAATAAAAATATCATTCAATAGCCAATTATTTAACAGAATCCAATGTATGTTACATAGAAATAAATAGTTCTTCAATGATTACCAAACCAATTTTACATTTGAAAAATAACAGAATGAAGAGAGAAATTATTCGAAATTAGTTTAAAATTGATAAGTGCTTTATTGTGAAGATAAAATGAAGAAAACCTGTTCGGAAATTCCCAATAACAAAACATTATTCAATTGTCGATTATTAGACAGAATTGAATGTATGTTACCATAGACATAAATAGTTCTTGAATGACTTAAAAAATATGAGAATAAAATCAGTAGTGAAAGTATTTGTAATTTTTATAAAATCCATGGTGATTAATTACTTGACCAATACTAACTTCATTCAACCATCACATTCCTTATGTCTATTTACTTCAACAACACCATAGTCTTTCGAACCTGAATTTTTACCGTATTCTAAATCATTTGGGAAGTGAAAAAGAACTTAATATCCCTCAAGAGTATATTTTAGCATAAATTTTACTTAGTAAAAGTAATCAATTGAATTGAAACACGCCAGGATATGATGAGATATTAAGTTTCGCATTTAAACTGAATTATAAAAGTATTATTTTTAAATAGTTTATTTATTATTTTTTAAATAGAAAAAAACTATAATTAATTAAAATAATAGAATTTCTTTGACGGTTTATAATTTGAAGTAACTTAAAGTTAATGTAAAAATTTCGTTTAAATGTTAATCAATTTAATTTTCGATGCTAATTATTCAAATCAATACATGGGCGTCTTATAAAAAATAAACTTTATTAAAATATATCTTTTATGATACTTGTAGATAAACTTTTTTTTTTTGGCGAGTCGTTGTTTTTAATCACAGCACTTTTTAAAAAAATATAATTAAACCGTTACTTAATCCATTAGCTGGTAGTGGCCAAATTTTTCATCTAAATACTGAAGCCTGAATTTTCAAATAAAAAAAGTTTGAACTGAATATTTTGGCTGCTATATAGGTGGCACTACTCGTTGGAAGGTTAACTGAAATCATTATGAACGTCTAAATAGCGAGGTAAAATACGTTTTTGTAACCAAATATGGCTCATTGGTTTTTGAAAGATCATTCTGTTGAACAAACCTCTTCTTGGTGTCTTAAATCTTAAACAGTGGCAAACCTGCCAGGAAGATAAGTATAAAAAAGATTTTTTTAAAAGAAAATACTAATTGTCATAACTAATAAAGCATTGCAATAATTAAATATAATGTTCTCGAAATTTTAGTTTCATTCGCATTTTCCTTGCTGAAATGACAAAACCTGATTGACTATGTCTTGCCCCTCCCCCCCTGATTGATCATGGCTTGCCCCTCAGTTTTGATCATGAGTACGCCCTTGATTTGGTTGAAGCGTAGATCGCTGTTACTTTTTGATAACACAACTTCTTTTGTCAGATGTGCCACTATTCAAGAAAAGTAGTGTATGATGAGATATTGTGAAATTTCATCTTTTCTTAAGTTTCAATAATTATTTTTCATATTCATTTGGAAATTATAGACGGTAAGGATTTCTAAACCCTACCCCTAATCTAGCTCAAACCAGTAACACGTTATTTAAGAGAACACTAGGTCGATTGCTCAGTTCTCAGTCAACCATTGCAGTACAACCACGACACAACGAGCACTAACCAGGGATGCAAAACAATAACTCTTCCAAATTTTTCGGTCATTCTTGAAAATCATTAATCATGTTTTGTTCTTTGTGATGCTGCATTATTCCTAACCAATTTTTAAGAAGTTCGTGCTATATCAAACAAAGTGATATATTTATTAAAAAAAAAAAAAAGTTCACAAGTTTCAATATCCACCATGACTACAATACATTAATTTTTATTATTATTATTCCTGTTCAATTAACTATAAAAACATTTGGGATGTGGAGCTAGAATCATACAGAAGGGGAGTCAAAAGGACTAAACCCCTCCCAAAATATTGTAAATATAAAATATTGTCACTTCATTTTTTTTTTTTTTTTTTTTAGTTTTTTTTTTTTTTTTTTTTTTTTCATTTGTTAACAAAAGTTATGTAATCCAGTTTTTATATTATTTCATAAATAATATACATTTTCTGAGAAAATACTACGTTATAAATATTATCCGTATGGGGTGGGTTTCTTAAAATAGACCGTTGGATGGACCCCTACCGAAACAATATCCTGCCTACACCATTGGAAGCATATACTACAAGAACCCGGAGGAAAAAAGTCAGTTATTTCATTCGCCCCAATTTTTTTATTAATTTAATAAAATCTACGTATAATTACTAGTCAAATTTGATGAAACTGCCAAGTATAGAAAGTAGGAATATGAAATAGCGGCTGTTCGGCATTCGGAGCTCCTTATCTTTGAAACTACCAACAACACTAGAAAACCTAATAGAACATCATTTAAAGTTGAGTGAATTTTCTAAAATATGAGCCCTAGTAAAGCTGTATAGATTACAAGATACAGTTTTTTTAAAAGCAACATTTCATAAAAAAATGCACTAAAAATCTGTAGTTGCTGAATTTATTGAGGGAAATCTCAGAAACCATAAGACGTACTGATGTCTATTAGTACTCACATTAAAGCTGGTTTATATATATTTTATAGTTTATATAGTAGTTTTTGACGTTTAACTTTGTAGGAGTAGTAGTTTTCATGATATTAGCTCAAATAAATTGATTTTAGTTATACGGACAAAATGTCATATGTAAATATCATAAAAACTACTATCCCTACGAAGATAACGTTATAAACTACTTTATAGTACATTAAACTATCTTTAATTTGACTGCTACCAGAGTTTATGAGGAGTATAGGAGTAGTAGTTTTCATGATATTTGCCAAAGTATATTAAAATGATGATCTTGTCAAACTTTTTGATTTACTGAAACCCAGTGGTGTAGTGGGCGGGAACGGCGTTCCCACTGTGTTTTTTTTCCCAAAAATCCTATATACGAATAGGCGACCCGTGTTTATTTCTCAATTATAACATAACAATGGCTGAATGGATTTCAACGATTTTAAATAGCTGTCAAATAAATACACACTGACTTTAAGGCTAAAAATCGGTGAGCACTTCGGGAACCATCTTGTAAAGGGGTGGTGGCATTCTGGATCGCCCAATATTATTCAATTCTCAGAAGATGGTAAAAGTTCCCACACTGGAAAGTTTACGACTACACCACTGCTGAAACCTATATCTGAGGAACTATTCCAGGACGTACAGATGTCGGCCAGCAGTCAAATTGAAGGTAGTTTAATGTGCTATAAAGTAGTTTGTATTTATCTTCGTAGGGGTTCCTCTGGGAACCTTATTCTATAAATGATATTAATATAATCTAACAAGCCACCATCAAATCAGAAAAATACGTAATCTACATCGCTCGATCTCATCCTTGAATATATATCCAACAAAATTCTATATCATTTATTTCAAAACCAATAAACAATAGCTAGAAAATATAAGAGTCAAAACATGCCTATATCGGCAGAGTAGTTGTTAAGTAAATGTTGCTCCAGTAACTCTGGATCACTTCAGCATTCTGTAATTGGCAAAATCATTAGTAGAAAAAATGCCCTATTTTTTTAATAAAACCGTTTCCATAAAATGTCTCATATCATCTGAATATAAATATATTCAGTATCAAATGAGGAATAATTTTCAATTATAAATAAATTATCCGTTATCCCCTATTCCCGCCATTCCCTATTGAAAATATATATTATTCGCTACCTATACGATTTAGTTTTTATTCGTATGATTATATTCCATTTTCAGATTTTTTTTTTAGTGTATAATATTTTAATTTTAGCTCAATGCTTAGTCAGCAATTTTCGATTGAAGTGTAAATTTTTGCTTTTGGATGATAAATAATTATTTAGTACATTTAACTAAAAATAAGAAATCATTATCTTAAAGTAATGGGTCGATACCTTGGTTGTTATAACAAAAATTCATCCAGGAAAAAAATTATTTGTAAATGAACAGTTTATTTACAATGCGGAAATAAATTTGTTAGTCATTATTTACAAATAAGGCATACAAGTAATGTTTCTATTATTCTAGATTAAATTTGCTATACGGTCACCTAGCACAGATCGCACCTATAGCGAATTCGGTTGGTTGTTAAATATTTCTACACCACTATTACACCACGGACCCCCCTCCTCTTCCATCGACCTCCACATGTTGGTTATAAACATTTTTGGAGGTATTTCGTCGGAAAAAAAAAACTCCTAAACGAATTCTTCATTTTCATTAGTCTTCAACGTTTCGGGGCATTTTTCCCATCATCGGGATTATGATCAGCCTTGTTAACTTATAATTTATGATCGAGTTTTCCGGTTTGACTCATATTCATTTGTAAATATGAATATTATGAATTAAAACAAAAACTGATTTCTACCTTCAAGAAAGGCATTGGATTAATTTAACCATTGGAGTGAAATGCTAACTAATCAGTAATGAACCCACATATGGGTTGTTTCAATTTCTTCATTATGTAGAAACCAACTACAGTTATAATAATGTTAACAATACTTAGACCAGCACCTTGTATAAACTTAACATGTAAACTTTGAAAGCATCACAAGCTAAATGAAATATTATCATTAGTTATCAGAAAATCATCACGTACATTCACGAAAATATACACTAAGTATTATTTTTATTAACGAATACATTTTTATGTTAAAATTATTTTTTCCACCAAAGTATTGAAACTGCAAATAATTAATTGTTATAGTATTTAATAAAAAAATTCACCGATAAAAATTAAGAAATAAATTGTTTATACGTGATAAATAAAAGTTTAGTTGCGGTTTTAGTTAAATATTATAAGAAAATTATTATAAAGTTAGCACCACGCGGAATCACTGCATAGCCTCTCTTTTTTCACTCCGATATTCTGGGTTTGCTGCCGATATGAGCTGAATCTCAAGTTTTCCGAGACTAACTTCTGTCCATGAGTCCTGGAGATTGGAGGAAAATTGGGGCAACAGAAGAATGCATTTCGTACTATTTTAACCACAGAGTTTGTGCAAAGTGATTTATCATTTAATTCGACTAGATAGGTCCTGTATGAACCATCTCCAGTAAGCAGTTGCGTGAGGCAATGCTCAATTTCCCCATATTTCAGGGCCTTCTACATTGAAATGTCAGGAGTCAAACTGGGAATCAATTAATAAAAAAAATATTGCATCTAGGGTCTCTAACTTCTTTCTTTTCTTACTACTTAAAGAAAATCAGCCTCTTCTTGTCTTCGTCAGTAGATCATGTTGACCAGATCTGCCAGAACAATTGGAGGCGTATCGGCTACAACACACCGCTGTAGCCTAGGACAGTTCCAAACACCCGAGCGACACGCAGCTAATCGCTATACGGGTGTCTGCACTAGTAAGGTTTTCCAGAATGGTGCTGGCTACACTATTAGAACTCTTCTCCGATCATGCCATGGGTCCATCGAGTTTTTGCACCACATTCGTACTGCTTAATTACGTGCGTATTTTCATCAAACATCAGTCTAACATCAATGCACACCACGTAATTATTGGATGAGAGTAAATGTTGAACTCTAAAACGTTCAGAGTAAGATTTATAATCAGCAACATGTCTACTTTGAGTGAAAATTGATAACACATGATTCGGCAAAGTTTGAACTTGCAGATCGGTGATTAGTGAAAGAAACAAAAGATCTAACAACGATCTAGGTATAACAAATTTCTTAAGAAACTTTTTTTTACTCCCAGCCAAGCCATTTCTGACGTATTGTAAAGGGGGGAGGGAGGTTATCTGGGGATAACCAACTTATTTTAACCATCGTAGGCGTGTCAAGTTTTCATTACGTGGGATCACCACCTTGAAATAAAAGTCAAACCCTCCTCCCCAAGGCCGGATTCAAACCGGTGCCGCTGCCTAAGGTTTTTTTAGACGGACGCCTTATCCAACGCGGCGACAATGTACACGTGTTTCTCTTGGCAGCTCTCTCTTTCTCCCTTCTTCCCCCTTGCGTTAAAGTATCCTCGGATAACTTGGAACGGATGACTTGGACCAACGATCGACAGTGCCCTCTCGATGCTCCCGAAAATGACCTTCGGTTCTTGTAATGACAAAAGATCTTCTTGTAAAGCGCTAGATGAAGTATAGAATTACAGATATCTATTCTTTGCCTTCCCATTCTATTTTCTCAATTTGACCCGGATGAATCCTATTTTTCAGTTTTACTGGAACTTCAGAAACTATTTTTCTGACCTAACCAGCTGTTTAACTAGTCTTGTCCTTCATACAGGAACAAAACTCATTGACGTTTTATTTGCAAATAGAAGCAACATAGATGTTCTCAGTGATTGCTAACAGCATAGATGTTGCTACACTGGAATTCTTAAGTTTTAGATATAATAACCTCATGCTACACTAAACACACTGTTCAGTGTATGAACTGATCTAATACCTAACCTAACTATATCAGACTGTTTTCTTTTATATGGTTATAACAACCCAGGAAGGTCCAGGATGTTCTACAAGGTTCAATAGACAATTTCAATATTATTAAATATAATATATTAAGAACTGCACCTGTGGAATTGTCATGCTATACACCACTGCCGGTGTAAAGCTCAGAGAAAGCAGGAGGGCTGGAGGCAAGGTTGAAAGCCCAAGGCTATAAAAGGCTTAAGATTGAATTGAACTGATTAGCGGCAACGACCTGACTAAACCGGAATTACAAAATAGGACCTTGGAATGTTAGAATGCTCAATACACCTGGAGCACTTGATGAACTGAGAGTAAAGATCAAGAAGGTTGACCTGGATATAGTAGCTGTGCAAGAGTAATAAGGATCAAAATGTGAAAAGTATTACTAACAGAAAGAAATTGAATCTCCCAGGCAAAGTAAGAAAATGTAGAGGAAGATTAATATCTTTAAAATGCACATAGAAAGCAAAGTACTGTAATTGAAGGTAATAAAAAAGAAGTGCTGGTTATAGGAGTACCAGTAGAAGACTAATGGAAAACCATTTTCAGAGACCCCTATACCATGAACAGGTAGAAATAAAAAAGGTGAATGAAGTAATGTAAAATGTAGAAAGTGATAAAGAAGTACCACTTGGTAAAGAGAACATTTTGGACATAATAGACGTGATGAAAAACTATAAGGCTTCTGGGACGGATGGTCTACCAACTAAACTCTTCAAACCGGGTAAATGGGATATACATCATTAGACCAATTTGAAGTTAGGAATAAATTGAGGCATGGAAACCCATTAGCACCCTTTTATTTAATATTGCCCTTTAAAGTATTGTGAAGCGAGCTGAATTAGACTCAAAAGGAACCATCTACAATAAGATGGCCCTGGAATAGCCCTGGAAGCCTTTTGACATTCTCTTGAGAGATAGTGACATGTCGTAAATCGAGCAATATTCTCACTATTAGTGGGTTTTTAAAGGTAAGCTAAGTAAGGCTACTGATACCACTTTTCCAAAACCAAATTGAACAGTAAGCAACATGCAAACTCTAATGTAAAAGAACAAGGGGACAAGTTTCCGACAGTGCACAAGGTGTCATCCATTGGCATCTTAGTTTCAAAGGGAATCTTAGATCACAGAGGGCTGCATGCAATTTACGTCTTTTAATACTGTAAGCACTTTGAAAATTGATAAACACCTGGGAAGTTGTCACCCTGTACTCTTAGGATTTCTTCAGTATTAAACAGAGGCTGAAAATCTGGTTGACTGTGAGTCTTCCTCCTCTGAAAGCTTCCTGATATTTACCAATTTTTCTCTCAGTTATTAGAGGGAACTTATAGCATATGATATTTGAAAGTACTTTGTAAGGACAATAATAGGAAGATTTCTTGGTAATTGGGGTAGTCCTGAATGTTTCTCTTCTTGAACAGTGGGTAAATGATGCATTTCTTTCACTGAGCGGATATCTTCTCTCTGACCCAGATAGCGGGTATAACGTTGTAGAGGGATCTCCGAAACTTACCCCAGTGCTTAATGAGCTCAGCCAGAATCTTCATCAGTCATCTCGAGCTATATTGTTTTTCACCCAGTCAATGACATTAACAACTTCATCAAATGTTAGTGGTCTAGAAGGTCCAAATTATTTTTACCACTAAGAACTACAAACTTTTCAAGGTTTTCCATGTCAATTTCAAAGGGTACTGAAATATCTGGACAACTGCCTCATCTCCTCCTTCTCTGAGATCAGTGAACCATCTTCTTTTCCATATGATCTGACCCTTGACTTGATGAACTTTCTGCTCTCATTTAATTTTTGATAGAAAGCTCTGATTCAATTTTATATTCTATGGTCTTCCATTTCCTTTAACAGCTCCCTTTCCCATCCCCTCGTCTTCCTACAATATAGTGGCCTCTTCACCTTTCTTGTGTTTCTATATTCCTCTAAGGCATGTTTTGTTTGAAGCTTCTGAACCATGCTTTTATAGGCCTCATTTTTGGCATCTGTGGTAACCCCACACTCAATAACAAATAAGGAGATCGGATTGCTTGCTATTTCAGTCCTACTCTTTCTCTCCCCCACTGTTTGATTAATTAAAATCTAGACAACACCATTACAGTGCGTGAGTAGTCAAAAATCCATCTATTTACTTAACAAAAAAAAAAACATATAAAATTAATGTTTTTATTTGGCCAGGTATCCTATTTAATATTTCTATAATACTATTTAATATTTCATTTTTTGAGCATTATTAGTATTATAAGAACTTGAGAATGGTTTTGATCCTAATTATGGTATTAAAATTTAGTTCAGTATGGGAAAATAACTGATTTGTATGATAAAAGCTTATGAGCTAAATTTGCTTGTTTCAGTGTTATCAGAACATTGAGTTGTTATACTATGTTAGCACAGTGTGCTGTTATAATGCCATCATGGAGTGAAACAAGTATTAACCCATGTGCCAATAAACCAAACGGATGGCAACTTCTTTATTGGCCAGAAGATGGTCAGTGTTACAGAATATTTCAAAAAGGATATCCTTGTCCAGAAACAATGGAACTAATTCCTGGAAAAAATGGAACAGCACAATGTAATTGTCCACCTGGAACTGCACTACATTCCAGAGATGCTAAATGTTATAAAATTTATTATCAAGGCCCATGCAACAAAAATGAATATTTCGGGCCAGTAAAGAAGGCTGTAAGTAGGTAACTATACTGACACATGAACCTCTTTTTTGTTTGATTTAGATAGAATTACTGTGGGGTAAAATTATAATTGTATTTTATTTAATTTTCGCAGTTACCAGAGCCATAGATGGGGAGCTTGTTTTGAAATTGAATACTGTGACAAAGGTAAAGTATTTTGGCCAAAAGATGGGAAATGTTACAATAATCTAACTAAAGGCCCTTGTCCTGAAGGGTTACTCTTGAGCACCAAAGAAAGATTAGGAGAATGTTCATGTGACAATGACACAATGCAACATAATTACTGGGAACCAGGTCAATCTTGTCATGAACATTATTTACAAGGACCTTGTGAGATAGGGAAACTATTTCTTCCTACAGGCCAATGTGATTGTAATAGTTCAATGATACAATACTATCCTGAAGATAAAAAATGTTATGCTATAGGTAATTCCAGAACTTTCATATAATTACAATACCATTAATTATAAAAAGTATTCAGAGTAATAGCATTATTAAGTACGTCAAGGCTGTCTCAAATTATAATAAAGAAGTTAATACAATTTCTGTAGGTAAAAGACCAAATCACAACTATAACATAAATGTGTAATAGATACTGGAATGAGAATGTGTACATTTCAAGATTAATAGGAATAGTAATTTGCCATTTTTTTTAAAGATTCTGTTGTAATCACTAGAGGGTGAGGACAGTTTTTTTTTGTTTATACAAAAAAAACCTGTAATATTACAGCCCATGAAGAGTCTCAGGTTTAGTACACTGTAAGGATGTACTGTTTCTATACTAAAGGTTGTATAAGGAAGTGATTTAGTCAAGATCACGCTCAACTGCCAAGTTTTAAAGGAACCCACTTTATAGAGGCTGGATGTACCTCAGAAGAATCTCTAACCCTAGTGTTGATTAAGGGATAATATAACATAAGTAATTGTGAAACATAATATAAGTAATTATATGCCACAGCTGGACCTGAAACCAGGTCCGGGAGATGCCTGGGCTATCTAACTCCTGGTTTTGTCTAAATGAAAATTCAAAAACAAAGTACAGCAAACTTCGATAATTAATTAAAATATATATAAAATTTCACTTTTTAAATACAATAGAACTAGACAAAATGTAAAAATGAACTATTGGAAGATTGACGGAGTGTAACCAATAAATGAAGATAGACCATGTACAGTAAAAAAACTCAAATAGTATAAAACTATTTAATAAGACCCAACGTTTCACCCCACTTTGTAAGGCTTACTTCTAGGCAGTAAACTGAAAAACTTAAAGTAAAGCAATGCCAAAGAGCTTAAAGTAAGCCACTTATCAGTTTATCTTTGTTTATTAAAAATTAATTAATTTTGAAAATAATGTAGGATTGATATTACATACAACTGAAGAACAGATATCAATTAATATGTACCTCTTGTTATAAACACTTTAGGTAATACAATAGATCCAATTAGTAATTGGTTGTGTAAACAAATATTAATTTTTAAGTGATATGTTTTTTGTTTATCTCTAGCCTCAGATTATTTATAGAACCTAATCTGTGAATGGTTTTATATTAAATCTGTGTTTACTAATTTTATTTAGTATGATTTCTCTAATTGCTCAACTTTGTTTTAAGTTTTGTTTGTTAAACTTAGAAGTATGGGTATAAATTAATGTCCAGAAATATAGAATATGATGTTCTGGTATTTTATTACATAAATAAATTTTTTATTATCCTGAAGGGGAAGATATCCTCACTGAAACATCTGCTCGAAATTGATTCTCTGAATTGAAAATTGAAATTGATTCACTGACTAAATAGTCAGTCCTTTTGCTAGACATCCTGCTCAAAAAAACATTGGCAGAAGCACTTGAAAAGTAATTGAAGCTGTATGGAGCAGCTAAACAATGAGCAGAGGGAGAATGCAGGTCTCAGAAAGACCCAAATAACCAATCAAGCAATCTGCTATATTGCTCCATCCATCCCCAAGAAGCCAGACCATAAAATCCTGAGTTGAAAAGTGAACAGGTAGAAAATAGATATGCAGTTTCGGGTTAATGTCATCTAGCTTTAATTGAGAAATGAAATACATGAAGACAAATTTAATAGCTCTATTAGCTAAAGAAGCTACACGATTTAAATTTTGAAAAAGGGACTGAAAATGATTTGTATATCTTGTCTCTCAATTGAAATCAACATTATGCAACAGGAAATCAATAAAAGGCTACTAGAAGATAATAGGTGCTATTTTGAATCACAAAACAACACAGTAGCACAAAGTAATCTCAGAATATGATATTTTGCCTAAAAAGTCTTATTAGAATAGTATTAAGATATGTAACTGAGTGGCACACCAGGAGTCAGAAACAAATATAATTAACAATCAAGTGATGAGCTCTCACGAGAATCCTCGGACCAGGGAATTTGCTACAACAACATATTGGTAAGAAAGAAAAAATCAAAATTTCCCAGCGTGGAAACTCAACTGAAACTATGGTGAATTAAGAATTTTCAAACAATTAATTCAACACAACCTTTAACTTGGAATCTATGTACTCGGGAAAATCATAGAATATAGTTCAAGTAAAATCATAGAATGTAGTTCTCTTTCTCACAAACTCAATCAGTTTTTTGTTATCCAATTGTATTAATCAATAATAAGAGTATATATAGGAAAAAATGTTTATTTTGTATCAACAGAACATTAAAGAGTACTGAGTGACAACCTAAGATGAATTATTGAGTTGAGATCTTCCAGGAATCAGGTGTAACTTGTCATTGTATGATCATTTCAATTAAAAAGCAGAGAGGAATAATTTCCAACAGCTCATTACAGGCTTGGATCATTCATAACTTAAATTTTAAAGGAAGTGAGTTATTAGCCCAACATCCTCAGCTAGATAGAGAGGGGATATATACCTTCGGGACTGCCTGGCTCTAGAGGCTACCTCAACAGTCCCAAAAAACTGGTTTCCAGCTTGTGACACGAAAACCAACTGATAAACTCTTGTCAACATTTTAACTTCCTCACCTCAACAGGAAAGACTGACCGTTCAGAAATTTTACTAATTAACAGAAAAGGGGACTCTAAATAAAGTCAAACATCAGCAGCCTTGCATTTTACCCAATTTTTAGTTTTCTGTAAAAATTTGTTAAAAATGTATTAAAAAGTTCATCTGCATAATTTTAATTTCTTTCAAAAAAGAGGAGCAAAAAAAGGGAAAAAAGGCATGATTTTTTTTCACAGAACATGAGAAATAAGGGAATTTTTGAGAGGGTTCACTGTTTGTTCAGAAATGTTACAGTAAATTGAAAAATGAACAGAACAAAATTGTTTTAAAATATAATTGCTTATAAGAATTCTTTATCACACAATACAAATTTAATTGCTCTATTGCTGCCTATCACAAATGAAATGCTCCGATTTATGTTTTGAACTCAGAGCTCTGAGTGGGGCCAGATATTCAAGGTAATTTCAGAAATTACCTTTTTGGTATTGTGTTCCGAAATAACCACAACTGTAATACAGCTCTATGTGTGCTAATTCAGGTATTACAGCTTGATTTTCAATTTTAAATAAAATAACATAAATTAAACTCATTTAACAATTTCAGAAATTACCTTTTTGGTATTGTGTTCCGAAATAAACACAACTGTAATACAACTCTATGTGTACTAATTGAGTTATTACAGCTTGATATTCAATTTTAAATAAAATAACCTAAATTAAACTCATTCAACATTCTTTCCTCTCTCAAAGTAATTAATAATATATTTACTATCTTCATTAGTATCTAAAAATCTAAAAAAAATACCAGGTTCAGTAAGCAAAGATGAATCCACATTATAATTTTTCTTGATTTTGAATTTTTAATTTTAAAAAATTAGGTTCACAGGGGCCCTGCAAAAATGGCCATTTATTTCAAACAAAAGTAATAAAATATGAAGACAAACAACAAGTAAATGGAGTTTGTGTTTGCAAAGAAGGATACATGAAGTGGAAAGAAAATGATTTTTGCTATCAACCATTCACACGTGGGCCTTGCCAAAATGGAGAGATGCTAGATTTAAAATATGACAAAGTAATAATTGCAGTAACATAAAAAACAGTTTTTTGTATGGATAAACACACAGATAAACATGGATTTATAAATATATTTTTTTCTCACAGAACGGAAGTGAAATAACTTGTGTTCAAGTTCCATGTTCAACAGGGAAGTTGTTTTTCCCAGGAGGTAAAGGATGCCATAAAGTCAGAACACAAGGTCCTTGTCCAGCAGGTCAATTAGTGCTATACCAAGACAATATTGATCCATCAATGAATGGAATTTCGTACCTTGGAATTTGTGGATGCCAAAATATTGAAAACGACAGGTAAATACTATAATTATAAGAAATGATAAACTAATATATCAGTAAAAAAATGGTTCCATTATTAAGAAATGTTCATTACTTCTTTCATAAATATAACTAGATTTCATATGATTGTTGATATAAGTTGAAAACCTTTAAGTGACTAATGATCCAAAAGTAGGCTAAACCCAATATTATATGTTAGTTTGGATAGTGCTTAATTGGTGTTCTAAAGAAAATGAAAGTATTTAATTTGGCTTTTGAAAATAAGTAAAATTTTCATTACATATGGTAGCAACCATTTCAGACTTTTGGAGAATATAATAAATAAATATCAGAACCAATATAAGACTTTAAAAAAATGTCTTACAGTGTAACACAATAATTTTAAAAAAATAAAAACAATTAGCATTAATATCTTCGGTAATTTAGCAGTAATATGTAGAATGATAATAATTTTTTACTAAGAAAAATAGTTATGAAGACTAAATATTTGAAATAGGGAGATTAGAAGTTTTATATTCAATTATAAAACTTAAAAGCTCCTGTTTTCAAATAAAATAATTGGTATCTCGTGCTCACGGCACTATTTATGAGATCATAATATTACCTCTCTAACTAGCCCCCAGTGTAACAGGATCAGACATTACCACCAGAGCTAGATGAAATATACAGAAAATAAGATAGTCATGACAAGCTTGAAGCAGATACAATTAAGTACAAAGGTAACCCTTTGAGGGATATTTGATGAGTTTGTTTGGGGTTTAATTTTTGTTAATGATCTAGAGTATTAATGTATAACAAGGTGTGAGAGAATGCTGTACCAAAATGAGAGTAAAGAATATTATTCAAGTACAATGACAACCTAATTTCTTGTCATACAGGTATTTATTAAACCCTTCAGAGTCTGAAGGCGGATTCTACTGACTAGCTATAAATGTCATTGTAATAAACTATAAATAGTTGTTGAAATAATAAATAATTGTTTTATGGATTTTGATGATTTCCATACAAATGATGGGAAAATCAACAAACTTACATAAAATAGTTTAAGAATCCAATTTCTTATAAGAACCTATCATCATACTATAAATTTCTTTAACTTTTTATATTTATATAAATTGCTGAGGAGACTAAATTTGCTGTCATGATGATAAAACTCAATTAGAAACAGCATTAATGATGATGGATTACTATGGAAAATCAAATTCTGAAATTATTTTGTTCTGCAGAGGTTTTTTATTTTCTGCACCATTTAGATACAAATGGTCAAAAAATGAAAAGGAAAAAAATAGTGATAGATCAAAACAGTATGATATAAATTTGTCTTAAATTATTATCAACAACTAGAACCTTTTAAAAAAAAGTACCCCACTTCGTTGGAAATCCCAGAGTCAGACCGGATCTGAACAGGCACTGCTGCAATAATGATTACAATACAAGTTTGACGCCTTAACTCTCTTATCCATGAAAGGCCTGTCCAATATCAATTAGCTCGAATGCTTTTATGGCAAAACAAATGATCTAGTAAAAAAAGGTCGAAGGCAAACGTTGTAGGCCTACTTCCATAGTTTGACTTACTATGATCACTATTTATATATAACACAAATGCAGCTGATTCACAAAGAAAACTTAAGGATTGCAAGTAACTAGCTTTTAATACTCTTATCTTCAGTTATTGCAAATTTTTGCAAGACACTTTTCAATATCTTCAAAATTGAAGGATTTGCGCTCTTTTAGAATCTTGGATTCCCAACATCATTCTCTTTATATTAAAAATATTATCGGGCTTACAAATGAAGTCTTTTTTTTTTTTTTAAGAAGGCAAAAAGCAGTTTATGAAGTGATTTTTCCAGAACTATGAAAGAGAAATTGATTGCAGGATTTCAAAATGTTTTAAATTCAACAATTGAAATAAGACTTCAATAGCAATAATAAAGCATGATATGGCTTGTAGTTCCTTTGTGGATTGTTGTGCCTAGTGTAGCATCTTGTGGAGGCCACCTAAGCAATACCTACATTTTCTGAATACTGTAATGCAGTAACAAATATCATTTAGTGTGTACGGATCCTTATTTTGCTGATATTGAACTTATCAGCAACTAACTGCAAATGAATGCAGTGAAACACTTTCAATTAATACAAACAGTTTCTCATTCATAATTTTGGAAAAATCACTTCAGAAATCACATTTTTCTTACAGCTCGGAAATATGTTGCATAGAATATTAAAAAAAAACACATGAAAATGGTGTGTTATATCCGAAGATTCCATTTTATGAAATGTCTTAATAATAATAATGATGTTGAAAATACTAGATTCTAAAATAGCCAAATACATTCTTAAATTCTGAAAATATTGAAATATGTTTTGTGGGATCTTTTATAACTTTTTAATCCCTATAAACAAAAGTAACAAAAAGTAAGAATTATCTTACAACATATCAGATGGCTTTAAAAAGCCATAGCAATGAGTGAAACTAAGAAAGGAGACCTACAGCTTCTTTCTCAAGCATGTATATAGATATAAATTGACAATAGAACACACACTTATTATTTCCCCTTCCACCTTCTGAGCATGAAGGTATGTATAAATTATTATTTCTTTTCTCTTAATTATACAAAGAAAAGATTTCCCAAACCAGCAATGAGCATTATATAATATTGATTGTATTATTTATTAACTAGTTTAAAAATATTACTATCTACATCTTATATAATGATACTCACTACTAACTGATGGAAATCTTAAATATTTCAGCTCATTCTATACAAATTACAAAAATGATAAATCAGCAACTAAAACTGATTGTTCTGAAGAACAGAATGTAGATAATGAAACCATGTCAAGCAGTAACGAAAAGGCTAATATAGATGATGTTTGTGGATCTGGTTATGGATTTGTTCTATGGAAAGATAACTCATGCTGGCAACTATACTCTCAAGGACCATGTAGAGAAGGGGAGTGGTTGGTACCAGACAGAGGAAAGGGACAAAGAAAAGGTCGTGGATGGCTAATAGGCAAATGTGAATGTCGTCCAGGATACTCAACAACACTTATTAAGAATGACACATCATGTATAATTAATACAGAAACATTAACAAAATTGTTTAACAGTAAAGTCTAGTATAATTAAATCATAATGACTTCATCATAAACTCAAGTTACCATAGAATATAATCAAAAATTAATATTTATGTATTGTCTTTCATTCAAAAAATAGAAGCAGCAATAGAATAAACGATAGGAAACAGTAACCATCCTTAGTTAATTCATAGTTGTTCATAAATATGGTTATGAATATGTTAGTAATCCTGATTGAAGTGTTAATAATTTTTAAAATAATATTTTTAATGTAATAACTACTAGTCATCCAAACTCAAAACATACATTATAATATGAAATAAACTATTTTTTACAAATCAAAATATTGTAATTATTGTTAATTTGAGCTTAACATGTATTTAGAACCTTTACGACAACATAGATTTAAAACACCTTGAAAACTCAAATTGGAAGTGTGAAAAATTCAGTGTACACAAAACAGAATGACAGATGTTACTCCAATATAACTATGACAAATATAAAAACTAGTATCATTACTACCAATGAAGGGTCTTCGCTTCAATACTTGGTAAGGATGTACTTTTTCTAGACCAATAGTTGTATAAGAAGATGATGTGGGCAGCATCCCCCTTAACTAAAGATGTTCTCCTAAACCCACTGAAGGGCCAGGTACACACTTTAGAGAGCCTAGGTGTGTCGTAAAAGGGTCTTCTGACACCAGAGTTGATCAAATTCAAAATCAATCAGAGTATAAACAATTAAAAAGTACAATGAATGGAAACCCTCTCAGTGATCATCAATAAATGATCTCTGGACCTTGATATTTGTTGTTGATTCCTTATATCTTGTTTACTTACTGGCTTCTATACAAACATCTGGATGAATACCAGTCTCATATTATGAGTAAGTTTCTCATGGATTTCTTCCTCTTTCTTTATTTTGTAATACTATAATACAAGTACACACACACATGTATGAGTTTTACATGTATTTTTTAAATTTTCTCTTATCTTTATTCAAACAAGATTTTTTTGTTTCAATATTTAACTTAATAAATTATTTAATTTACTAAATTAACAGTACTACATCATCTTCCAACAAGTACAGGGCATATTATCCTACATTACTCTTCAAAAAGTCTGGTGCCTTAACTGCCTGTCCCATAAATTTCCAATCCTCATCAGCCATTTTAATGAAATTCTATCCTACTTTACTTAGGTGATGTGGAACTCTGGCTACAACAGATTGGTAACATTTAGGATAACCCATCCTTTCTATCCTGATTGAAGTATATAATGAAGCCAGAGGAATTACAATAAACTTTATTACTTCTTCTTTTGGAATACCCTTTTGAACAAATTTTAATTGAAACTTAAACTATACTATTGCTACTTCTGAAACATGGCTTATGTACTCACTATTCTCTTTTTATATCCATACTTAACTACAGCTATACTCACCAGTACTTGGTGGGCTGGACTGGTTTATCTATATATGTGTGTGTGTGACAGCAAAAAGACCTGAATCCTCATAACTGAAAATAGATGATTACCTATCCTAATTTGGAAAGTAGGAAAGTTTTGTATAAGTATAAGAACTCAACCTTTAAATTCTTATTCCCTTAACTGTCGCAGGACGAGTAATAGATGAAAGTTATCATATACCTTTTCTGTGTCAAAATAAATGGCTATAAACTTTTTTTTTCTTTTTACCTGTTTAATCTATCTGTTTAAGGTGATTTCCATGCCCCAATTAAATTTTTCCTTTTGATCATTCCAAATACCTATTTGATAATTTTCTTCTTACTTTTAGTTTCTCCAAAAATTTACCCAATTAGATTAGTGTATCCAAATCATAATTCTAAGTACGATTTATGTCAGCTACTCTTCTGTTCTGGTTTTATGTAGCCTTCATTTTGTTTCTCAACTCTCAGTTTAAACATACCATTGGCCTCTAGCAGAATTTGTCATCCCTGATCCCATTTTGAAAAAATATTTTTACTAGAAAAAAAGTTTTAACAAGTGTCTGTGATAAATGAATTTTAAGTTTGGTTTTAATGTAAAAGTTGACTAATTAGAAATTTTTGTTGTGACCTGGACAGAATAGCCTGCATGAAGTTGAGTGTTTAAATAATTTTAGTTCCAAAATTGTATTAAGATGTCCCTGAGGATGGTCGGATTGGCTGAAACGTCGGACTTGTAAGAAGAATGAAATGTGTTGAGACAAAAATGGATAAAAGTTGAATTATTTATTTAAACAAAATTAACCAGTCTCAGGAAAGTGTAAAGATTATAAATATTTTTACTGTATTTTTCCCCTAATGAGTGAACGAATTATCACTTCTGATTAATATAAACTCTAAAAAATCTCCCATCACGAAAAAAGACCAAAAATAAACTATGAAGAGACTTAAAAGCTCTGTCTTTGATAGATCTTAAATTTTCTTAGATCAAACCCAAATACAAGTAGATCTTAAATATATGTCAACACCTCATTTTATGTAAGATAATTTCAGAAAAAAAAATCTCGACCTATATAAGGGAAAATACTTTACCTAGGAAGTATTGTATTCTGTATAAAATATAAAGCCTACTTAACCTGAGATAATAACTGGAAATATGGGAACGCCTCGGAACCCTAAAGATGAGTCTACTAAAAGAATCCATTAGACTCTCTAACCTCATCTTGAGCATATCAGGCAGTGTTCCATACACTAGCCATCTGGGGCAAAATAAGGGCGGAAACTAGACGGCGTTCTTAATTGCTGATGACTCTTTCTTCCCCCAAAGTTCTAGTAGGAGTGTCTGGAGACTAATTTATTTTGATTGTAATTTTGTTAACCGATAAGGAATATTTGTGCTAACTTTCAATAGAAACCTCATTTCTTCTCATTTAAATTCAAGTGTTTCATTATTTTTGATAGATAACACTTCATGAGAAAATTTTCATTAATCTCTTCCAAATAACATATTATATTTTAAGTAAAAAAAGTAAAATAAACTAACCTAATAACTTCTGTTTCGGCTTTTTGTTTCAATCCAGACAGTGTCTTAATAGAGTTAGCTTGAGAAACTAAATCTTTCTCTCTATTTTTAATATAATCATCTTTTTGCTTGATTTTATCCTAAAAACAAAAATGTATTTATTATTTATTATTTGAATCTGTAAAATGAAAACACTCAAAACCTAATAAGTAAAATAATTATTATTTCATTAGTTTACAAACAAGCATTTTTCATTTTCGTAAATAAATTATGCTGATCACATTTTAAGAAAACTTGCATTTTAAGTAGCTAAAACAAAAGTTAGGACTATTTCCAAATCTGGAATTAACATCAAAGATATACTAATACACAAAATCTGTACAATGTGTTTGAATGTGACCATTTCAGGAGCTACCAATCCCATTTCAAAATTCTTTTTGCGGTAGACAGTTCAGACAGGCTTTCGGTTTTTTAACTTGATGCTACAGCCCACAGGAAACAGAGGAGTTACCATAAATTAATCAATCTACCATAAATAAATTAATCTAAAAGATTGTAAGCATCTTCTTTTTTTTTTCCTATTACCATATTAGTCTGGTGGGCCCTGCATGGTGATTGTAACAATTTGGTACTCTTTTAACAATTAATAATGTGGGGATTTAGTATTGTACAAAAGACAATCCTGACTATTTACAATATTATAATTACTGAATAATTTTAAACAATATTTTTTTTTAATTAATTAAAATCATGATAATAGTTACATAATTGAAAAATGTATAGAATTAACAAAATAAACAACTGACATATATTATGAAAGCATAATTTGAGAAAGACAAAAAAATAATAAATAAATATAGAATTTATAGCACAATGTCATACAATAACCTGGGCTTCAGTATTTGAGAGGAAATTGGATTTCCTATGTTGTAAGCTGCTGTACCTTTAACTGCTGGTAACTGTAGATGAAATTATGAATAATATTTTTTGTATTAATTCATCAATAGATTCCAATTGTAGTTCACAATGTAATTGACTATTTCTGATAATTCAAGGGGCATCTACTGTGTGTAGAAATCTAGTGTACCTTCAGGTTAAGTTATACCTGGCAGAGACTATAAATTTGTATAGTGGGATAAACTTGTAAGCATATAGGAGTAGACTTGAAAAAAGACTGTTATTCCCATTGACAAATATGTATTGCTTTATTTAGATAAGATTAGGGATAACTATTATATACTGATACCACTGAGGGAAAGGAGCAAAAATATCATTTATGCTGAAGTAAAGCCATCGAGAGTGATTCTGAAACAATGGGCAATTTTTAAGTCCCACTTGCATGATTTCTAAGAATCACTATACATCCATGTTGGTAAGAATACAATATCAGGAAGCATTTCTGACACACATGATGAATTAATTATATTGAAATGTTTTACTACTATTATACTTGTCATTAGTACTTTAATTCTTATTCTTATGAACGCCCCAGAGCAAAATTTTTATATTTAAATACATCTTATCTTTATTTTAATAAATTTCTAAGGAAAAAATGTTTAGTCTATTCAAATCTCAAGAGACACCTTACAAACATTACTTCAATTATTTTTTATAGCTATATCAGAACAGGTTGTAGGACATTTCAAAATGTGTCCCAGAAAAAAAATCGTTAGTGAGGACGAACAAAACCTCAAAAACTAAAAACAGAGAAAGGGAAAATGACAAGTGAGCAGGTTTTGAATTACCATTGTCGTG
>NW_027112337.1:620531-620841 GCF_000696795.3 Halyomorpha halys | reverse complement strand
ATTAAGAACTTTAATACTAAATGGATAATAGTATTTTATTTTTAATTATATAATATAAAAGACTCTT
Source organism: Halyomorpha halys (assembly GCF_000696795.3). Taxonomy (NCBI): domain Eukaryota; kingdom Metazoa; phylum Arthropoda; class Insecta; order Hemiptera; family Pentatomidae; genus Halyomorpha; species Halyomorpha halys. The sequence continues at coordinate 620,774 of NW_027112337.1, read as the reverse complement.
AATCTCAGGGCGTGTTGTTGGTAGACAATCAGAAACAGGCATTTACTATAATTACAATTAATTAAATTAAAATCTATTTTATACATGAATCTCTTTTTATGTATAGCAAAAACTAACCAAGCTCACTATCTTCCTTTGATGATCCTTAGTGTCTTCTTTTTTCTTATTGTTCTGTCCTAGCGTCCAAAATGGCTTCCTTCTTGACAGAAATTGATGAGGACCTCCTCATCCTGAAGACATCCT
>NW_027112337.1:585126-614351 GCF_000696795.3 Halyomorpha halys | reverse complement strand
AGATAAGAATAACGCTTCTTAATAAAAGAGGAAAGTAAAATTAATAACAAAAAATAATGATATTGGTACACTTAAATAAAACAAACAATTGCCCTTTAATAGTAGAAAGAAACAAGTTAATTTTAAAAAGGGACGAGAGAAAAATTAGAAAAATAAAAATAATAATAATGAATAAATAAAATGAGTAATAATAAAAAGTAAAATAAAGGTAGTGTGGCTATAAATTAATTTTATAATTATTAAAATTTATAAAAGAATATCTTGCAGCAGTCTAGGCTTCAGTCTTTGAGTTGAGGTTGGGTTTCCCAGGTTGGTCACTGCTCCTTTAACAGTCGGCAACTGGGAGTGGAACTTCATGAACCGTTTTTTGATATAATCCTCTATTGACTCCATATGTAATTCGTGATGCAATTGGCTATTTCTTATGAACCAAGGAGGATTAACTGCGATTCTTAGGACTTTATTTTGAAAAGATTATAGTTTTTTCCTTTTCGTGAAGGATGCCATTCTCCAGACTTCACAGCCGTACATCAGCAGTGGCCTGAGAATTGTTTTAAATATAAGAACAGTTGTTTCTGGTTTTAGTTTGGAATTTCTGTTTAGGATAGGATATAGCATTGCTAACCTTGCATAAGTTTGAGTTATTTTGATGTTGATATGGTGATTCCAGGTAATATAATTAAATACATTTTTATTTTTAAAAAAATTGTGTGCATTTTATTATGATTAATTAGCATTATTTTTATGAAATGAAATCTTAAAATTAATGATTGGATAATAATTCAACAATAAATGATTTTATAAAGTTCATTTGACAATTCTCGTGGTTGTTTATGGTTACATTTTGGCCTAAATATTGGATGAAAAATCTTCAAATTAACATTTCATTGGTAGATTTTGAGTTCAAGTTTTCCATAATGGTATTTATCTATGTGGTTTTAGATAAGGGCTAACCTAATAAGATCTGGAATTTTTATTTATATATTTTTGGAGATGAATTTTTTGTTGAAAATTGGGGCCTGAATATTACCAGTAGTTTGATAATCACTCTTTAACTGAAGATGTTTTCAGTCAAGTAGTTTCTTTTTCACGGATAGATCCATTTTATTTTTCCATATAAATTTCAGTTATCATTCAATAAATCAAATCCACATGGTCATGCACTCATCATGTATATGAAAAAGACATGAATAATCCAAATTTAAGATGAATGAAATTGCACCCCACAGCTAGTCTTAAATTAAGGGGCAATGTTCTCACTTTTATGATTATTTAATAATAATTATATTCTTTATTTATTCTGGGACTAGTTTCTTTAGAATAATATTACAGGCATTGACAATAGGTGATAGAGCCTAAGATTAAAAAACAAAGGGAGGGAGGAAATCTAGGAATGAAGAGTGGATAATCGACCCATGGAGTAAGTCCACATCTATCAATATAACTCACACCATCATCATCAACATCATTAAATCCATAGACCCATTATCCAAAATTAACTAACAAACCTGTTGTTACACTATATAGTATACACTATATTATAGTTAAACCTACTTCAACTGTAATTTATGCAATAGATGTTTGTTTCATTTATCATTATTTTATACAGTCCACTACAATCAAACCAGCAATTCAAAAGTGAAGGAGTGCCTGGCATTAGGTTGAAGGCGCACTTCATACAACATTAATTAGAAAAAAATTATAAAGAAAAAAATAAAATGAATAAACTAAAACCATCAATCATACCATAAATCGGGTGACTAACCTCTAACAAAATAAAATGAATAAGAAGCAAACACAAGTGAACAAAATATAATTAACAGGAAGGAGCAATTTATGTTTATATACATATTTACAAGTTTTAAAAGAATATTAGAAACATCTCACTTAAAAAAAAATTAATAAATAAACAAAAAACCAAAACATAAATAAGAAAAAAATGAGATCTTGATGATTATACAAAAATATATACATATTTACAAATTCTAAATCAATATTAAAAACATCCAATAATATTTATGTTAAATTCTTTCCATCTTTCTATCCATTTACCAATATTATTTGAAACATTTAATTCTTATTTTTCAAAAAATAGGTGGACAGAAAGTGATTAAAAATACAGGATTTGAAGGTAATTAAAGGTAAGAAAAACAGGAAAGGCTGTTAGAGCAACAAATGAAGAAAGGAATGGAATTCCATTAGAAAGTGGAACGGATTAAAAAAGATATGTAAAAGGCAGCGGTTCAATGGGCAGTTACGTATAAGTATGAAGGTAGCAAATTTAGGAGTAAATGAAATGTACTATTTAATTCATGATATTAAGAAAACTGTATGGATTTACTTAAATAAAATAAAACATTTTCAAGAAAGTTGAATTTCATCATGAATGTATTTTTAACATATCATTGGTTCTTGAGTGATTTTACTGTAATTTTTCAGAAACTTTTTTCTGAATAAAAAGGGAACTTAACACTTCACTATTTTATATTTTTTTTTAAATAAAGCATTTTGTTTATGGCATTTGTCCCTATTTCTCTAGATATTTATACCATAGATTTATTATACCAAGCATCATGTTAAATTATTCAAGTGAATTTCTAAATCAAAATTTACCTTCAAGCAATCATTCTCAGTTGACATGGTTACAAGGTTAAGAAGAGCATTATTTAGCTTAACTTCGGTTTTTTGTTGTGTTGAAATGGCACTTCTCAGTTCCTCATCCTTTTTAATAATACACTTTCTAAAACAAGAATAAAAAATTGAATATCATATATATAATTTAATAAAGTTGGTGGTCAAGGGGTGGAAGAGGTGGTAGTCATGATCAAATATAATTACTATGTATCTTTTATTTTAAAAGTTTTGACTGACAGTACAGGTGTTCATTAGGGCCAACAAGAAACAGAAAAAGAAGTGCATACATCAATGTTCACGTATCAAGATACTGTCAGTTTGACATAGGGTTTCTGAGAAAATACAGCAAACTGGAAATGTTCCAGTTTATAACAAGCTAGATTTCAGAATAGTTTCTGAACAGACTTTAATATCTCTATTCTGTAGTGTAGTTGGTAGAAACATTTTAGGAAGTATTTTAAAAACTAAGTTTTTAAATATAATATATATTATACACTGGGTACACACGGCCCTTTTCTAGAATTCCGAAGTACATCACTGATGATTTCCTTCAATTATGAAGTTGTCGAAACTATTATCTTCCAATATTCTGGACTTGACAAATTGGATGCCAGTCTAGACTGAAATGGTATTTTGAACCTTCCCAGAAAAGTTACAATAACGTCTCAGTGAAATTGGACTTTTGTAAGTGAATTTCCCGATTATTTATGGGTTTCTACTGATAATCCAGGCATAACTGTCTATAACAAGACAACACTAATGCTACCTGAAAAGGTGTGGGAACAGCTTTAAAGGTCCCTGAAAGGGTAGAGGTACTCACATAAGTGTATGGAGTTTAATTTGAAAAATACAAACCAATTACTTTTAGATTTTACAAACAGTCAGTAATATTCCAAGAAAATTAACTTACAAGATTACTTAAGATAAAATCGGTTGAAAAAAGATTCTTTGTGAATAATTATTTATTTGATTTTAATAAAAAATATAATTTTAGTTTCATCAACCATTCAAAAATTTCATCAGAAGAAAGGCATAGTCAAATGATCACATTCATATTGACAGTGTAACATAATCTTTGGGATAATTCTTTTCTAATGAAAATCCAACTATAACTTTACGGAGTTAAAGTGTAAAATCTAATCCCTCAGGAAATACTATAACAAAAGTTATAACACTTTCGGTTGGTGAAAATCCATTTTAAAAATTTTCTTCTAAGATAACAGGTGCTTTGATCGTCAAGGTTTGTCACAATCGTCAGGACCCAAGGTCAATCACTAATCAACACTGGCATCTCTCTAAAAGAGCTCAAGAGGCCAAAATGAACAAAATAAAGGTGGGGGAGGACAGGGTGTGCTTTTGAGAGGGATATGTTTGCTGTACTAATATGGACATGCCCACACATTCTTTTTAAATATGTTGGAAGAATAATATAAATATGAAGATGACATAAATTTTTTTTTATTTCTTTAACAAATTGATCATTTCCAGTTACTCATAAATGTACTAACTGGTTTCATTATAATATATAACTAATTACTCACTGCAAAAAGTTATTTTTTGAAATCATTTTACTCTTGCCTGAGGAAAGATTTTGATAATGGTTTTTGATTTCTTGTATTTTTTGTTCAACTCTTTCACATTTCAGCATAAGAACCACTCTCTCCCTTTGAAGGGTCATAATCATGTCCTGTAGTTCTGTTTCCTTTATATGATCAGCATTCCTCTTACAACTAATCAGTTCTTCTATCCTCTAAACAATTAAAATAGTTCTATTAACAATAGAATTTTATATATATTAATATTACAGTTTTAATGATAAAGTGTTAGATAATACTAGAAATGTGGTCATTTTTATTTCATAATACCGTTTTCAGTGACACAATTAATATGATGCAAGTAATTTGTATAAATAAATCAGTATACCTCAACAGCCAACAAAGGACAAATGAGCCAGCTACTGACAGAGATGCCTGATTTTAAATTGACTGAAGCAAAGAATGCTCCCTTATTGATGGAATTTATGCCAAATGTCTCGACTATTGACTTAAATTATCACCTATTCAAGAAGGAAATCTATTACAATAGCAGAGTTGTTTCAGAAGATAAAAAAAAAATCTATTCAAAAACTCGTTTAGGATCACCAATTAATCATGATCATTTAGAAAATCAATGGTTTAATACGCAACAATAAATTATTGATTTCAATATGAGAAGTAAAAGTGTAAGAAGAGAAATTAGAACCGGCTCCCAGACTATAATGGATGTGAAATTAACAAGGAAATAAATGAAAGTTCAACACATCCTAAACTTTCTAATTGGCCTCAAATTTTCGGCCTTATTTTGACCATCTACTGACCTGAATCTCTATTTAACAGACACCTCTCTGTAAAGTACAAAAAACTGTGTACCAAGTGTGTCTGTTAAATAGAGGTTTTACGGTATTAAAAAAATTGTATAATTGATTTTCTACAGTGCATCTATATATTGCCACAATAAAGTATCATTCCTATTGGTAAATCACACTAACTAACCAGTTCTATAATTTTCAACAAATTTGTTTAGATTATGAGGTTAATTTAAGTTCACAAAAAATTGATATAGACTGCTTAGAAACCCTTTTAATGAATTGTAATTAAGAAATATAGTTAGTTACAAGATGATAAAAACTCAATAAAATATAAAAGTGAATCAACAATTTTTAAAACATAACTCTGGACAGAGTATTTAAAGCCATACTTCAAAATTTCATGTTAAATGAAAAATAGCTTAAATAAAAAAAATATTACATACATTGATAAAGAGCCACAGGTGATCTCCTTGACAATGTTTGATTTTTTCAATGCAGAAAGCCTGTTCTGGGGAACAATTCTATAACATTAAATTAAAATTTATTAACAATTTTTTTTTTTTTATAGACATACAGTACAAACAATATTATATTTGTTAAGGTAAACCAACATAAGTATTTTTTACCAAAGTCAAGTTTCTTATTCCAAAATAAATAAGAAATAGAGTCATACAATAATAAGCAAAAACAAAAAAAAAATAACTAAGAAAAGAAAAGTATATATGAGATTATACCATTTTACGCATCACTTTAACAGATCTTACCAGTAAATATGAGATTCAATATATGTTTCAAATTAATTTGAATGGAATATATGCTTAGACTATTGAAAACTTATGTATCTATAATACACAAAAAACATAACTATCATTTTAGATTAACTCCCTAATAAAAACCTTCCTTAGATCCCCTGTTCTTATAAATCCTTTAATGACTGATGGCAGTGTGTGGAGAATAGGGTGCTAAGCATGACTGAGAGGACAGGAATAACCCAACCCAAGTAAGAGCTGAAATAGTGGGTGCCCTTTTGTTAATAAATTTTTTCTACTTTCTTATAGTTTTAGTTTATAGTTCTTATAGGTATAGATTTAGTTTATTTTTTAATAGCTTACCATCCTCCTTTTTGGTGTGGTTCTTGGACCACCGTTGGCAGAGATAAACAGACTTTTTTTTTAATGTTTTGTTGATTTATATGAGTAAAATTAATTTATTTAAATTTATTGACCAGTATAAGCTAGTAAGAATTTGGGAAGGGTACAGAATAGATAAAATGAAGGTACAGCACTGATAGACAGTCCTCTCTATATGACCCAAGATACGCTGCATATTTCTATGGTTGAGGAAACATAAAAAAGTTAATTTAAATGCAAGAAAATGAGAAATTTCAGAAGTATGAGGTTCTAATAATAAACAATAGAGGTCATAGGTGTCTTATTTTATGGGTGGACTTCATATGATTGGTTTTATGATGACATAGAACACAGACCGCATTTATGTGGCCAGAGCTGTGGAGGCATGGATATCGCTATCCGCATATAGGTGGTCAGAGTGTTTAAAAAGGCATTAATATAACTAGTAAAGTAATATAGTTAGGTAACAATATTCCAATCCAATAATAATCCTTACTTTAAAATCTTAGAATTGAACTCACATGGAAGGAACACATTATCTAAATATTGTGTCGCACTGGCTCCATTCTTAAGAACTAAATTATTCTTACCAGATGATCGTTGATATTTCTTTTAAGAGGTTGCCTATGACAGTGTTTTATGCATTTCATTCAATAAATTCTTTAAAATTATTTTTCTTTGGAATTAAAAAAACCGCAATATGAGGTATTCCAATTTATTTTCAATGATTGGCTAGCTACTGTAACATTCATGGTTATAAAGAGGCACTGTAATAATTTTGAGCTAATTCATTTTAACTTAATTGCCTTTATATACTGCATATAAGCACTCCATATTAGCTAAAGATTTTTTTTAATTCCTCATTTTCCTCTTGATCCACCATGATTCTAAGCTCTGATATCCCAGGTAACTGCAATAATTATATTGAAGACTTCCCATTAATGACATAACTTTCTTGGATGCTTGACAAAAGATTGAATCCCAGAATAGTATTACAGAACTTATAAAACATTTTACATCCTCAATTTAAGAGACAACTGTTAACCTGGAGATACTGAGCAGTGAAAATTAATTCTATGCTTGTACCACTTTTGTTACTAAGACTCACCTATTTTTTACTTACTTTTGGATTAATTATTTGTTTTTATTTTTAACAAGTTTATTTTGAAACTAAACATTTTCTACAAGAATCATTCATTTATTTGAGTGAAAAGCTCCAAGAATGTTGGATAAAAACATCTTAGCACCTTCCTTTAAGTTCTCCTTTCCTCATGGAGGAAAGCTGTGTGTTTATTTATCATGTTTGCACTTTCTTCAAAACATTTCAAATGAGGCAGTTTTTTGTATTCCGCAATTCTTTAGGTCCTATCTCTCTTGTACTATCCAGACCCAACAAAATTTAAAGACATTTTTTTTTTTTTACAGAAAAGTATGTTACAGCCCATAAAAAAGTAATTTTTTACTAAGAAATAAAAGCAGACATACTTCTCTAAACATTTGAAAAATTCTGTCTTGAAGTAAATGATATTCTTTGCTATAATAATCACGCTCGGCCTTAATTTTTTCAAATGCAGATTGTAATGGCACAATATCCTCACCTCCATTTTTAGTCTAAACATAAATAAACATAAACATATTTTAGTTGATTGGACAGCTGAATCAAACAAATTAATTATTATAAAAACAATAAATATTAGAAATAATTAGCCAAGTTAATAATTATACAAATAATTATACTCTGCCCAATGACCGATTCAACATTTATTAAAAACAAAACATTATTTAACACAGTATTTAGAAATATGCCTCTAGAAAGTTTCTTTATAGCCTCTTTCCGAACTAGTGAAAACCTGCCTTGCTATCAGTCAGTCTAATGTTTCAGAGGTGTTCCCAAATATCTTAGTACCTATCAGTAGTTTGTTCCAATTTTTGCTTAGATTGGCAAAATAATAATTTTGTAATATCCCACAAAAGTTTAATTCAGTCACAAAATTAAAATGATTGGCCTTCATAGTGTTGAATAAGAATAAAATGAGTGGTTGTTTTTTCACTATTTTTATTACTTTTTTTAGGAGGGGATAATCGAGCACAGCTGAAATTTAACTGCTAAAGAATCTTGTAAAATAAGTACAGTCATTTCAATATACAAACATTATTGTCTAACCTATAATTTTTATTAATTCAAAGAAAAGAAAAATTCTTTGAAATTGTAGTCTGTTTTTGAAAAAGTGGTGAAATAAAAAATATGTTATTAATTAAGTTAAGCCGATAATAAAATAAGAGAACTTACAAAAGATTGGCTTATATGATAGGATTTGTTTTGTTTGTATTGTTCTTCTATTTTCCCCACAAATTTGCAGTCAATATCTTGTTCGTAAACAGAAACAGTTTGACATGATTTTTCAGTTCTCCCAGCATTTAAATCAGCCCGTTTATCTAAAAATAATATATAATAAGAATCTTAAACTTATTTCTTTTTTTTTATATTTCGAGTATTAACCTCCCACTCTTAAATTTGCCTTTGTACATATAAGGAAATTTGGCCTAAGGTCACTCACTCCTGAAGTTAATACACAGACATTTTACACAATTTATACTAATGGAGGTTTATTAACTTTTCCAAATTTTTTTATCTGTATATATTTATGTCCACAGTGCCAGCAGACTACCTCATGGGATTATCCCAATACGAAGGGTTGTCCAGTTTAATTGAGTATCAAGATGAAGCTGGAGCAGAGTAGATATCTTTCACTGTATCTCTTTCTCTTTTTATATTTCTGCCCTCAAATGTCTTCCATTCCGCTAGGCTCATTGATAAGCTCCAGAAGCACAGAAGAGTAAGCACTATAAATATTAACTGGCTGGCAATAAACATTTGTAAAAATAGTTTTATTTGTAAAATTATTTTTTTTAAAATAATCTTTCAATGAATAACAATAACCATTTGATTTATTTTTCTCATTCAAAGAAATGTAAAATTATTTTTTTAAATTAATATTTCAATGAATAACAGTAACCATTTGCTTTATTTTTCTCATTTAAAGAAATAATTTACTTTGTCTTTTCTTTCTCATGATTGTTTTTAATAATTACCAATATTAGCGATAGTAGATATTTTATTTTAATAATTAGTTATAATTATTGAAATGTTTAAAGAAATTATATTTCTTCTTTCATTTATTTAATCATAATTATCAACCACAATAATATATATATATATTGTAATATCCTCTTTTTTAATAAATTGTTTATATTTATAGATAAATGATTTTAGGTACATTTTTATTTTATGCATATTGTTACAGTATTATTTATTTGTTATTTTAAATCAAAAAGCAAGCTAACCAATGTTATCAGTCAAAGATGGTGGAAAGAAGCATCATTCAAGATATTCAAGATGGCGGCATGTGTCCTTTCGAAGTCAGTTTGAATTACTGCTATGTTGAATGGGTGGATTGAAATTTTTCAACTTTTGTTGTTACTCTACCATAATTATAGAAACAGAATAATGTAAGAAGAAATAGAAGACAACAACAATTATAAATAAAACATTTACATCGTGAATTATAGCAAGTAAATTCAAGTGATTGTACCACAATCGATGAGGAACATTGAAGGTAGAATAAAGGAAACGGGCACGCTGAGTTTGGATTGCCTGGTGAGAGGACGTCCGTTGGCTGGAAGCGGGAAAGATTGGAAGCGATTGTTGTGAGAGAGAAATAGCTTCTTGGAAGGACTGGAAGTCATTTTTGACGGTAGGACATAGCATTATAGAAAAGAAGATACCAAGAATCATCAAAAGAAGATTGTGAAATTGGTTAGTTTTGTTATACCTAAATTTAAATACATGTGTAAAAGAGATATTAATTTAATTAAGTGTTAATAGTAAAAGTGTCTGTTTCTGATTGCCTAGAAACCCACCCTGAGATTAAGAGTCTTTTATATTATAAAATTTAAATAAAATTCTATTATCTATTTAATATTAAAGTTTATAATTTGATCCCAAGATATCTTTTATATAGGAAATTAGTTAAAACTATTAAAATTCTTTTTATTTTATTTTAAATAATTTTTGAATTATTACAATATATATATTATGTATATATTTTTAGAAGTATTTTTAATTAAAATTTTCTTCTTTCTTTTTTAATAAAAAAAAAATTCATTTTATTCTGTATAATTCTGCTCTCTTATAGAATCTTCTAATTTCAAATTTTTAATTGAACTCATGGAATACAAACAGTTGTGAATAAGAAATCTTTATTTGATTTTTATCTGCCATAACTACAGTAATTCAGCAATTTTAAATTTCTTAAGTTAAAGACAATATTTTTTAAATTTGGTATTCAATTATTCCCATGGCATTTGCCACCTTACTACTTGTTACTTATATCCCTTTATATCTTAAGAAAGAAGTTTACAAAACATTTTTTTTTTTTTTGGGTATAAAACGCTCTATGTTCCACAGTTACTCTGCACCTCCTTTCCATACTGTTTATGATGTTATTCCTAGTTTTCATTGGGGTTTCTATTCAAATCCTAGGTAAAATGTCCTGCATTTCTCAGAGCAAGATGCGGTTCAGATTTCAGACTTGAAGAGTATTCCTTAAGTGTTTAGTTTATGTCTGGAGAACATCAAGACAGGGGCCTTATTCCTAAATTGGCTGGTATGTCAAAAAAGACTCATTTGCTTTGTGACCATCCAGAAACAGGATATCATGGTTGACCAGTTTTTTTTTTTAATCAATGTTCTCATTTGAAGACAGTATGTTTTATAAATTTTTCCAATGTATACTAATTTATTTAAAACTTTCATCTGAATTTTATGCTATTTTACACTTACTATAGATTAAAAAAAAAAGTTTCTATTAACGATAATTTCTTCCAATCAATATAAAACTTCAATATAAACTTGTTACATTTGGATTCATAGAATAAGAAAATGTTTTCAATAATAATTAGAGTGCATATATGGGTGAAGTAGATCACGATGATTGGTTGACTTTGAAACATAAAAAAATGTTTGAGGCCAAAAATGGTATTACTGCCTACTTACTCATTTACTAGATATGACTATTGCAAACACACACATACTGTATAATCAGTTTAATGATAACAAAGAAAATTAGTGGCTTGATTTTATTGGTGAAGTGGCAGGGAAGGTTTCACTTCTAATATTTTTGGTGTTGTGATTTATGTCAATCGGTCTAAATGATATATGACATGTCAAAATTTCACAAGAGGAGATTATATCATCAAAAATAATAGAATCCAGGCAATCCTTAAGGAATGTGAAATGTTATACCAACTTTCAGAAGACCTTTTAATATTATTTGATCAGATATTGGGTAATTTATGTTTTCCTTTGGCGATTTCATGGTAGTGCAACTACACATTAAGTTACACTCACGATTCACCCCATATTGGTTTCAGAAAAAAATATGAAAGTTTAAATTAATAATTATTTCTCTACTTTTTTTTCCAATGAAAGATGTTTAATAATTGAGAACTAAAATACATTTAAAAGCAAAACAGAGAACATTAACAAATTTATGTAAATATTTATTTATTCTTAAAGTTGTTGACATCGGCCAATGTTTTGCATTTAAAAACAATTATTGTTGATTTAATAAAAATAGTTAAAAATAATCATATAAAAGAAAAACCTAATTCATTTTTGAGTAGTTTATAAATAAAAAGGATTAGCATATGAAAATAAAATAATACTGACCCGATATTGAAGTTCTTAATTTAGTTTGTGTTGACTTATGATATTTCCATTGATTTATTTTATGTTCCTCTGCTATTTTTAGAAGATGCTTTGGTCTCTCATCCTTATTCAGAGGTAATTTTAAATGCTTGAACTTGTTTTTTTCTGTAATAGAACAAAAGCATTCTAATTGTGATATAATATTTTAATTTTTCATGAGGTTTTTTCTCAATAAGGATAATCACAAATTCCTGAGGACAAACATTGTAGTCTACACCAAACTCCCATTGTTGCAACATCCTCTTCTCCAATACTCCTACCTACTGGCAAACCAATCACAACCACAATGTCGATCTCTTTGACTTTTTCACTTACAAAGGTCTTAGGCCACTAAATTATTGCATTACCAAGCTTGAGAATCTTCCTGAATCCTGTTCTACCACACCTTGATCCAACGAGCAGTTTCAACTACATCATCACCTTTTCTATTTCCAAAATAATGCAAGAAGAACAGAGGTTTACTCTGAGACCTTATATATGCCAGGCGATATTATAGGACCTACTAGTAAAGAAACAGGCATCCAGATGATCGAAAATTGTACAACCACATCTCCAAAATGGTAAGAAAGAAATTGGCCACCTTCAGATCTCATTCCTTTTTTTCCTATCTCTCCTCACTACCTACTTATAGCTGCCACTAGAAAGAGACTAAAAATCCTAACCTCCAAATAATACTTCAACTTATAGATCCTTTCAAAAGGTTATGAAAAAACTCTACTGAAAAGAATACTACCCATACTTTAATCCTAAAATATCCTTTCACATAAGTTTGGATTTTTTTCAGGTCATTCCAAGGTTTTTGTGTTGTTCACTATATATCCTAAGCACTCGAAAGCAAGCAATATTGCACTGGTGCCTTTCTGGGCATAGCACAAGTTTTTGACCTGGTGTGGCCGATGACAAGCTTTCCAAGCTCAAAACTCATTTATGAATGAATAAATAATTTTATTCTGGAATAAAAGTCCCCTAGGAATAATCATATAGTTCAGACTTTATGATAACTTGTCTGGAAAAATATTTACAAAAGTGTGGTATTTAAGATACATTCATAATTTTATCATAGCAATTTTTAATATTTTAATTAAATATTGTTTGCATCAATACAGTGGTTCGATTATGAAGTAAGTGAAGAAATAGGTGTTGTTCAAAGGAAAGAATGGAGAAGAATTGGCAAGTAGAGATCAGGAGAGAATTCCAGAAGGAGGTTGCATGAATGATGAGATATTTGCTGGAGGAGGTAGTTCTGATTAAGATAGTATATATAAATCATCCATTTAGGATGTAATACTTAATGAATAGATAGGTAGGTTTTTGGTTTTAATGACTCGGAAATAAAAATACCAAGGAAGTATTGCTGTCAGAAAGTAGAAAGCCACTTCAACTTGGTATACAAACAAGAGACATGAGAGTGCCTAGGAAATCCAAAGATAAATTTTATGAAGCAATTTATAAGTCTCGACAGTCTTATAAATTTATACACACTAACACACACAATATTTGTCCCAATAAGGAAGAACGTAAAATAAAAAAAAGTAGACAGCTATATTTAGTAACTTGCACTGTTGTAAAGATAACAGAGGTAATAGTAGTTATCCCTCCGACAGAAATTGATGAATAATGCTGCTGGTTGATATGGATACAGAACTAATCCAAAAATCCTAGGGATAATAATACGATTGGATTTTTTCATTTTCATAGTACGATTGGATTTTTTCATAAAAGTTCCTTTTTGAACGCCTACCAAGTCCTACCATCAGTTATTGGAGATACTTCTTTTTTAAGAAAATACAATGGAAGGATACAGAATCGTGTAATCGATTTATTATAACTTAATTTAAGGCATAAAAAACCCGAAGATTTGATGTCGATTACACCTATCGTTGTCCACATAAAACTGTCATGTTAAGCCTGTCCAAACCCAAATTCACAAGATCAGTTCAGACATAATCCTCTCGCCTACGCTTCAGTCTAGCCCATGGACGTTTACCTGTCGGATCAGTATTGAATGAATTTTTAGGGATCGGTTGTTACTAAGTCCTTAAACATTATACACCTATGTTACCACCTTAAATATATTTATCGAATGCAGTTCCGCAATTCTATGTTGTTATTAATTTAAATTTAAATTAATAAATCTTTTAATTACTAAAAAAAAATAGGTACATGTGTGCGAGATCTTAAAGGCTATAGTATTTTCAAATAAAGCCCCTCAGATAATCCAACTTCAACATCAAATGTATCCAAGAAGATAAAATAAATCGACATGAGAGGGAGCGATAATAGAATTGATGAATTTATTAATTGCTACTCCAATAACCTACAAAAGACCTTAATTATAATTTATATTACGCTTCAAAAATTAAAATATGCAAATGGCAACGGGAGAGGGAGAGGAATCATTAACACTAATTATTAACAACATTAGTGTGATTAGACAATGAATACAGTAATCTAAATTTTATTTAATTTTTTTATTTTTATGCATCTTTCATAAGAAACTAGAATTTTATATCCTATAAAGGTAATAAATTTCACCTTTATACAACGGCAGAAACACGAGACTGCAACATAAGTTCGTGAAACTAAATTTCACCATAACTTGATAATGTTTATGAATAATATATCATTAATATTATATGAAGTTAAACAGAAAATAGTTTCGGAAAGATTAATTTTTACCGGAAAAAAATGTATGAACACATATATTATAAAAGAATTCTAACAACATTAACCCAAAAATTATATTTTATTTCAAACAAGCAAAACCAATGAAGGTAATTGTTGTATAAATATAACAATGTTATATCAAGAAAGTAATTCTACATCCATAGTACAAAATAGTATACAAGTAAATATTAGAAGATATAATTATTTAAGTTTAGATTAGCAAGAACCAAATAATAGTTTAGGTAAGCGAGAACAGAATACTAGCGTACTACCAAGATATTGGGCACAGGTATTTCTTATACCTTATATCTTATAATCGCCCTAGGTACTAGATAGGCAAAGGAGAACAAAATATTGGTTACTGGTATTTCATATTAAATAATCAATCCAAATGCTTCGTACTAGCTAGTTAGATATTATCGATACGATACTTTAATTAAATAACTGGCAGTAGTAAATGAAAACTATCGATATTTACGATGCTGGTATCGATATTCAATGTGCAAAAAAAACTGATCATAGGCTTGAATAAAATCAGTATCGTATCGGATGCAAAATATCGATACTATCGCAAGTATCGGCCGGAAAGTATAGATACCACCGAAGTACCAATCATATACTATATCGATACTAGTATCACATGGATGGGTGGCCAACTTTTCAGTATACAGATCTACTTTTTATCTTGGAAGTGTGTCGCGATCGACTTACATAGGCGTAGTCAAAGGGTGTGAAATGCATACTATGCTTATATACTGTGCAGTATAAGGTACATTCCAGTGAGGTCTGGGTAGATAAGAAAAATATTTGTTCAAAACTATTTTTTATTTTTTAAATCACTTGTTAAGTTTTAGAGAAATAAGCTCATGAAGAAAATAAATGAAGAAAATTTGCAGACCCAACTTTTGATAGCAGTATTCAGGACATGCGGAACCTGAAAAAAACGATATTCCGACACTAGTTCAAGATAGGTTTTTACTTACTTAAAACTTACTTTTATCACCTTCAATGTATAAGTTGTTGTACTATTTGTTCGTAAATATGAAAAAGTTGTTTTGAAAATGCACAGAAAAGCCGATAATTGGATTTAAGTATTTCGCTTTCGCATTTAATTTTTTTTTGGCAAGGAAAATTTATGATGTAAGAATAATATGACTTACTTTTTACTAATCTATCAATAGTTCACAGAGTACACCTCAGATATATAAATATATGTATGTAGCGAGAGGGACAAGAACTTCAGCTACAATCCACTAAAGTGCAGTACCTCTCAAATTTATATATTATTTTCTTTTATAGAAATATATTATTATTTGTACATATTATTAATTTCTATATATATACTACTGAGCAATGTCGATAAAATAATAAATAAACGATGCCAAAAGAACGTACGAAATTACCTCAAGCAGATAAGACCGCTTCTGGGTCACAGACGTATGCACTATGCCTTTAAATAAGGGTGTTAAAGAACCTCTAATTGATCACTAATCCACAGCCTTTACTTGAGATAGTTTCGGTTTATAGCCAGCTGATCCAGATTTCTAAAGAGATTACTTCTCACATCGGAACTTCAATCTTTTCATCCCGGAGACACACTTAATTATGACTTTGATCGAAACAGTAGGTGGAGGAAGATAAGTTCCAAATTTGCTGAAACTAGCGGCAACCATCGCTGCAACTAACGGCAGCCATAGCTACAATCGAAGGTGCAGCCCCATTAGGAAACACAACGTACACTCGAATTAAGAAGAACAGCATACATTCCAACAAGGAAGACTAAAATACATATTAGGAAGAACAACAACCGGACTCGATCAAGACGACCATTCAAACTCTTAGTCCACTTCTTTGACGACATCGACTACAGCAAGGATTGCCAACGCCAGAACATCCCTATGACTCCGTCATCAAGGAAGGGAGTCCTGTAGCGAGAGGAAGAAGAAGTTCAGCGACAATCCACCAGAGCGCAGCACCTAGAGCCTCACCGAAGCTCTCAAATTTATATATTATTTTCTTTTATAAAAACATATTATTAATTTCTATATAAACTAATGAGCTATGTCGATAAAATAATAAATGAACGATGCCAAAAGAACGCACAAAACTATCTTAAGCAGATAAGATAAGACCGCTACTTTGTCACAGCCGTATGCGCTAGGCCCATAAATAAGGGTCTTAAAGAACCCCTAATTGATCACTGATCTACAGCCTCTACTTGAGATAGTTTTGATTTATAGCCGATCCAGATTTCTAAAGAGTGTTATTTTTTGTTCACCCTTGACATGATTTCTCTCCTCTACCTGTTATCCCTTTGTAGGCTCTGGCGGCTAGCTACTCTCCTACCTCTGCTTACATACATCCTTCGTTTCTATCGGAGTAGTACCCGGTAGGACAAAGGCAACTTTCTGCAAGATCTGGTGGCTAGCTACCCTCCAGATCTGCATTCCTCCCTTGTGTTTATCGGAATAGTACCCGGTAGAACGGGGTTACCATCCTCTGAGATATAACGGGTGTCAACGTTAGTCTCATCCTATCTAATCATCTTCCTTGTCAACTACCTTACCTTTATAAACTGAACACGCATTGTCGATATAAATATCATAGAAATTAAGACTAAACAAAAGGGCACAATATAATTAAATAAAACTCTCAAACTAGATGAAGTACAATTCAGCGCACAAGTTTATGAGGATAATAGCAAATACAAGAGAGAATATCAATAAAGTTGGACGAACATTTTTTGAAAATGGCAAACTTTATCAATTTGGCAACACAATATCTTAATAAAATAATTCACTAACAGAATTGAACTACGTGCATTAAATTACAAAACAGTGAGAATATAGCTCAAGATGGAACAGAGGTAGTTATGGTCAGTCTAGGTGGAAAATGATTACAAGATTACTAAAGTCAAAAGGAAAGAAAAAAAACTGAATATGATGGAAAATATAGTTACCTTTTACATAATCTTTTACCCCTTCATATTTTATTAGCTCTTTATTCTTAAATGACAATTCTTCTTCTAGTTCACCAATCCTTATTAAATTTTCCTGATTAACCAGCTCCAAATCAGAATAAGCTTTTTGAAATTCCAAAACATGTGTTTTTAAGTCTATAAAATACAGTCAATTTAATATAGTAATAATTAATAATGATCAACTATTAATAATTAGAGGCATATTCTAATAGCTATAACAATAAATAATAGCCATTTCATTTTTTATGTTTGATAGCCTCTCCATTCTAGCACAAAATCATAAATAAAGGTGAGATACATGATGAATTTAGTGGAAAATTTAATAAATATAGAAATCTCAAATAATATTATAAATGTTCTCAGTCTAGGTGATAACATTAACATGTTTCCAAGAGATATAAGAAAGGACATGATCATATTGATAACGGATGTAGAAATGATTCTTAGAAACATGGAAACATGTGAAAATCACATAAATAGTTTGAAAACAATATAATTAGAAAGATTGGTAACTTTATTGATAAAAATAGGAGGAATAATAATAATAATAAAGAAAATAAATTATTGGAAAGATGGAAGAAAAATGATATAAAATCTCTTTTGCAATTTAAAAAGAAGAATCCAGACTTCGGGATTATAAAATCTGATAAAACAAAAAGGGTGGCAATAATGAAAAAGAAAGACTATATAATGAAATCAGGATAATACATATAGAAGGTTAAGAATAGACCCTTCATTAAAAATTAATAAAAATGTAATAAACTATGTAGATAAAGTTAATATGAATAAATTTATTGACAAAAAAACCATTAATTAACAAACATTGCCACCATCCGAGAATGTTTGGATTAATTAAGCTGTACAAAAAAGATAAACCTTTAAGGCCAATTGTTAATGGTATAAATGGGCCAATTTACAATTTACAAAAATTTTTTAAAAGTAGTTTTAATAGTGTTTATAAAGATGAAAATATAGATGTCAAAAATGTAATAGAGGTAAAAGAAAAATTGAAGTTAATAAAGATTGAAAATTATGACATAGTGGTAAGTTATGATGCATTATCCTTATTTACAAATATTCCTCTCAAAGTGGTATATAATATTATAGAAGAAAAATGGGAAGAAATAAAACACAATACAATAATAAAGAAAAAAAATTTTTTTGGAAGGAATAAAGCTATGTTGTGAAACTGGAATATTTAAATATGATGGTGAGGTCTTCTGCCAAAATGTTGGCCTTCCGATGGGTAGACATTTATCAGTATGCCTTTCTGGTTTAGTAATGGATGATTTAATAAAAAAAGCAATTAAAAAATCAGGTATAAAATTAAAAATTTTGTTTAAATATGTTGAAAACATTTTCTGCATTATTAAAGAGACAGGTATAAATAAGATGCTTAAATATTTAAATAGTTAGCATGAAAGATTAAAATTTACAATGGAAATAGAAAAAGAGGGCAATTTAAGATTCCTGGACATGTTAATAATGAGGCAAGGAGATACATTATTAACAGAATGGACAAAAAAGGAAACATCCAGTATTATAATTTTAAATTATTTATCCTGTCATCCTATTCACTTGAAATACAACACTATTAATAATATTTTTAATAAGGCAATAAAAATAACGTATGATATTAGATTGGTGAAAATAAAGTAAAAGTTATTTAGTATGTTTCAGGAAAACTTTTATACTAAAGGGTTAATAAAGAAAATATGGGAATTAAATATCAAAAAATCCAAAATAAAAGAAATTGACAAAAATATAAATAAAAAAGAAAATGCAATAAAAGAAAATCAAAAAATACTATAGTTGTAATTATATAAAAGGTTTGTCAGAAGGGATAAAAAGGTTTTTTGAGGATTATGATATGCAAGAAATTTCATTATTTTTCAAACCAAACAATAAATTAAAAAATTATTATAGTAGAACAAAGGACCCAATAGATAGATAATATCAATCAGGATTAGTATATGAAATTCCATGCATTAATTGTCCAGCCATATATATTGGTGAAAATAAGCAATATATGAAAGATATGATATATCAACATGGGAATGACATATAAAATGTGAAAAATGACCCAAAGAAAACAGCATTAGTACAACATGTTGTTCAAAATAAACATGATTTTGATTTTGAAAATGTCAAGGTCATTCATAAAGAAAATAATAATTTTAGAAGAAAAATATTAGAATAAATTTACATTTCAGAAAATATAAATTATACAGTAGACTTAAAATCAGATGCAAAAGAACTAAACCACCATTATTCTGAAATTTTAAGTAAAATAAATATGTAATTATTAGAAAGAAGTTTATAATAAGATAAATGTTCAAATCCCTGAATTTTACAGATGTATATATAATGTATATACTCATATAAAAGCATGCATAGGTGAGTACATATATGAAAAAATAAAAAAGAGAGGTGGAGTATATGAATGTAAAATAAAATATATATATAATAAAAATACAGTAATTATGGATTTAAGAAATAATAAATTATAAGCAAATAAATTAAAATTGAACGTAAATTAAATTGTATTAAATGTAAAAAAATTATTTTTAATGATAAGGTGATAACATAATCCTAACCTGTTGAAGGTATGTTCTGTTATAAATGATCTTAGTAAGTAAAAAAAGAGACAATTGTTCATGTAAAAAAAGTTTTAGATTTAAAATATAAAAAGTTATGTAAGTAAATAATCAATTTAAAAACATTGTTTGAAACTGCTACGATACTATTTTAATATTTAATTTATTTTAAAGATATGACATGGGCAATTAGCCTGCAGAAGATTTTTAAAGAATATGACATCAATATTTAAGTTATAGTCTAAAATATTAGTATGTTGTTAAGGAAATGGTGTAATTAATATAAAAAAATATTTTATAGGTTGGCTCCTTGAAAATGGCCTGAGGGCCGAAACATTGGAGAATTTTTGAAAATAAATGTTGAGAGTATATTTGGATCAAAATTATGTGTGTTAATAATATAGTAATAATTAATAATGTTCAACTATTAATAATTAGAGGCATAAGCTAATAGTTATAACAATAAATCATAGCCATTTTATTTTTTATGTTTAATAGCCCCTCCATTCTAGAATAAAATCAGAAATAAAGGTGAGATACATGTGACTATTTTTCTAAATGATAAATAACATTATTCCTTTCTCTTTCTTACTATATGCATTCCAAATCTTATTATTCTAACACCAACTCAGCAAGATTGATGCCCACTAGTAGTGGGTTAATTTTTAAAAAAGTTTAGTTTTCTTTTTATTTATGTTGTATTTAGCATCTAATTTATTCTTTATTTTTGTGATGATTATTTATCAAAGTTTTCCTTGTATATATACAATATGAGGGATCAGTTATGAAGAGGATCCTCCGTAGATGGCTTAGAAAGAATTGACAGAACAACAAAATGAAGGAATGATAGGATCTAAAATAAGTGCAGTCATGAGATATAGATGAACTGAAGATCCTAAACAGTGCTGTCAGAGAAGTCCAGGCAATAGAAAATGCCCTTTTATAATGGCTAAGGAAGGAGTGAAAGGATCTCAAAAGAATTATAATCCTGAGAATAAATAAACTCAAAATACTATAAAGTTCCCATGACTAGGTTATGTAACACTGCCATTGGGGAATACCATCCCAGAAATGAATAATTGAAGCTAATTTATAAGGAGCTGAAGAAGCTATTCCGATTAAGAACAGAAGATAACTAGATAATAATCCACCTTTTCAAGTAATGTTATATGACTGCAATCTTCCTGAAGAAAAAACTGCACATATTTTTACATTATAAAGTACCTTGCTGGTAGATGAAGAAAAAAGGCTGGTCCATCCTTAACGGGATGAATAGAAAGATGAATGGACCATAACAGAAGTACGAACAAGAAACTGTCCATAGAAATAATTGTAACAGTTCCCAAGCACTACTCTAACATGGCAGGTGGCGGTGTACTCACTTATACACTATGTTCTATTGTTGTGGGTTATAATCTGTATCTGCTTACTCAAGAGATAAACAGATCCCGAATGAGCCTTTTTCTGAGGTGGTCAGTGCCCTAATTCTAATAAATCCAAATCCCTTAAGGGTGTCTGTTAATAACTGATAACACTGTTCAACTACTTTCTTATTGGTTATAACTGAGTACACTGTCACTTAACATGCTGAAGTAGTGCTTAGGAACTAGTACCCTGAAGGTTGTTGGTTGAAATTTGATACATAATATTCATTACAGTAAAATATAATAATTTAAGTGTGAAAACAATTAAAATGAACTTACCATTAAGAATTTCTTGAAAACCACCTTGTTCCTGAATAACTTCTAACTTAAGATAATTATTTTCATTTTGTAAATGTTTACATTCTTGTACAAAAGGTTTTCCTTTAAGTTTTAATACACTGAGTTGCTGTAAGAAATAATAAAATCGCAGTACTTAAATAAGGAAATTCCTGATGTGTAAGTTTAAATGAGTAAGTCTAATCATATTTAAATAATATATAAACTAAAGGAACCAGAATATTTACATGTTTACAGTGGTTTTCAGAGATTATTTATATTACATAAACTGGTAAACATACTATGAAAATAATGAAAACACTGCACACCATGACAGATTTTCATAATGGAAGTACATCTCAAAGACATCATCAAAATGTCTCTAAACTTACATAAATTCTTGCCACCCATATATGAAAACTTTTCTTCAAACAAAAACAATAAATGTTTTATTTAAGGTGTTGATACATAAAAAAACAATAAACAGAAATCTATGATGGTGATACCTACTTGTATAACTTTTAAATAATCTGAATATGGAAAATAAACAGTATATCTTAAAAAAAATTAAACCCATTATAAATATCTCTCAATACTCCTAAGGACCTACCTGCAAAACTTCATTAGTTATGTCCTTAAAAGATGTATATTCGCTTTTATAGTGTAAAATGTCATTTAACAAATTGTCAACTAAAACCATAGAGCCAAATGAAAGGGGCTGGTGGTAGCCAACACTATCTAACTTTCTCCTCAATATATTATATTTATCTTCCAAACCATGCATATTAATTAATAATAATGCAATAAAAAAAAATATTGTTAACAAAAAGTTCAGTCACAGGAGCGAATTCCTCTTACAATCTTAATTGATTTGTACACTTTTATAAAGACAGGGATTATTTAACCATTGGTTACACCAGCTTAGAGATCTAAAATAATTATTAACATTAATGATTCAGAAGAAAAATAAATATAGCTTATTTACTAAAATTTCAATGCTAAGGTTAGGATTGGTTTGTGTTTTCCATCACCCAGTAGCATTCCCTCTTCTTAGTTACCATGCAAACAACCCTGACAGCACCTTTTTTACAAATTATTTTAATTTCCCTTCAGGGCAGTCTGATTGTACCTCTTTTTTCCTCAGCCAGTGCCCTTAATTTAAATACTACTTATATTTTACATACGCCCAATATAGTAAAACTTCGTTGTCCTGTCTTAGGATACATAAAAAAAACAGCTCTAGAACCGGAAAATCGTAAAGAAACTGCTTAAATGGATTTTAAGTTATTATTACAAGTGTAAATTATTTAGTAAATTTAACGAATCTATGTATTTATTCTTGGTTCTTATGATAAATCTTTCATCTATGAATTCAGTTGTTTTTAATGTTATCTTTTTAAGTTGTTTCTATTAATTATTATATACAGTTTGCTATATGGCTGTAATTTATAATCTACGTATTTAGTGACACACTAGCTTTTCAATTTATTTTGCATTCATTTAATTTAAATAGTCTCAGCTTAATTCTACGTGTTATTTCAAAACCAATTAATTATAAAGATTACAAATAAATTTAAGATAATTATTCATTGTATATAAATATATGTTCCCCGATTATCTTAATAAGAAGCAAAACCGACTACAAAAAAATAATCAATTTTCAAAAAGATCACTTAAGGTTAAATTTTTAAGATAAATAGTCAAATAATTAAAAATAGAAAGAAAAGAGGAAAAACCAGAATTGATTAATAATTATTGATAAATATTTTCACATAGATGGATATTGATTCTGATGGTCCAGACGAAACGACAATATGAAATAATAAATACAAACGAATAACAACGTATTCGTCTCTCTTCAATCGAATAATATTTGCCCAACTCTGAACTAAACTAACAGTAAACGATTTCCTAAAATAGAAATTTCTTGAATAGTTAGTACTGGAAGGCCTATCAACTGATTAACAGGAAGCATAGATTCTGATGATAAAGCGACAAGGTCATCACTACCTTAGAGGAGAGCAATTACCACATAAAGACTTAGCAACTCACAAGAATTAAATCAATAAAAATCTAATTAAAACCTTTTAATTAATAAAAATAGTATTAAGTTAGCCATACAGAAAGTAACTTCCATCAAGATTAATATAGTTTAATATTTACATTCATTGTATCATATCTTTTAATTAGGAATGTGTACTAATTATAAGTCTTCAAGTATTCTTTGCCAACAAAAATAGGTAACTGATGAATCAATCATGACAGAGAAACCACTAGTTTCCGAAAATAGTATCTTGTCACTTCCATTCTAATTCGTACGCCCATCATTTGAATTACTTAACCGGTGATCTAAAAACTGCCTGTTCTATTCCTTTAACTAACTAAAGGCGCTGCTAAGGGATTTTATGATGGCTTGCCGAATATAATTTGACGCGTCATGTGGCGGTATCAAGAATTACAAAATACTAATACTGATTGCCGAACTTCCACCCTTGAACAAGCACCGGCAGGCTATTTTTTTTTACCCGGGTCACTTAAAAAAATTCAGCAGTTGGCAAGCTCGTCTTGCATTAAATCCCTTTCACATTTATAATTTGTAAATACCTGTTAATAATTTCATTTTATTTATCATTTCTTTTGGTGTAGAAACATTAATCAAATCATCTGCAATTTAATTTAAATCTGATAAATCATATTTATCTCTAAAATAAAGAATGCTAATATTTATTTAGTTTATATTAATCAATTCAATCAAGAATTCCGTGTCGAATATGATCTCTGAGAAGGCTTCGGCACTGCATGTTCATTCATATAATCGGTGTAACCAGTGTCTGAAAATAAGCAGGGACGAGATATATAATACGATAGACGAGGGGTAATCAAAAGGGCACCAATCTTTCAAACGCAAAAGAGAAACAATCTCCTGACCTAGTGGGTGACATGTCTGAGGGGAACCCATCCTCAAAACTTGTGAATACAAGGAAAGAAATGTGGATGGATGTTGAAATAACAATTCCAAAAAATACTAGAGATGAGTGCGTTCACTGTTGTTTTGTAACCACCTAATGAGCTGGGTACGGGTCTCTGTAGGAGGCTATCACCTATATTATTCATGATATTGACGTCGAGAGGCGTCTAATATTAATGGGATTTCTTTATCTCTTGAGGGGAGGTTGATAGGTGTGATAAAAATCAAAGCAGTAATAATACTGTAGGTTGTAATCTTCATTGTAGAGGTTTTGGCATGTGCAGTTGGAGGAGGTAGCCCCAAACGTCAACTGTTTCCATCTGTATGGTAATGTCATTTATCTAAGCTAAATAATTTTTTCGTTATTATTGATTGATTTTATTTTTCACTTGTGACTAAATGTTACACTAAATGACGGGATAATAAGACCTGAGAAAATGAAATATTAGACTAAAACCTACACATATGTGTCATTCCTAATAAAAAATTATTTTATTTTGTAAAGACAATATAAAAAAAAAAAACAATGATTTAAATGTTAAAGGAAAAAAAAAATTAAAAGTATAGTTGTCTAGAACTATATACTTACTCCTTTGGAATCTTACTTAAGTTGACCATCGCTTTCAAATTCTAACTGTTACATTAGCTCTTTGGATTACTATTTTCATTTCTTCCTCATAACCTTCTTGTTTTCTTTCTGTTACCATTGTTTTAAATGTCGAGTGATAAAAGTTTTAGTAGTCATTAGGTGATCTGATATTTTTTCTTTTTGTCCTAATTGAGCAAAGCAGCGTTATTTAAAGCTATGAACCTCCAAACGTTATTTAAAGATTTTAATCCTAGGTTTGTCATGATCATATCTCAATTACTACTATTAATTAAGTTTTATGATTTGACTGTTGTAGAGAAGTGTTACTAAAATAGTTTTAAAGATGTTACTGTAGTTTGTGTTAATAAAAAAAATATTTTTAGCAAGTTTATAGTGCATACATCATTGATGTTGTTCACTGCACTTTTTGCTTTGAGGCAAGATGGAATTATTGACTGGTCATATTGGACAGTGTTTTCTCCAATTTGGTTTTGGAAATTGATGGTTATCCTTGGTGCTACAGTTGGTAGCTATGTTTGGTGGAGATATCCCCATTTCAGGTATTATTTTTTTGATTTTTTTTTTTTTGAAACTTTTAAATTTCAATCAATTAACATACAAATTAGATAATTGGTTTATTTTGTTCATTATTGGTCTGTTTTCAAATAATTACAGTGATGGATCATATTCCTGTTTAATGTTTATGTAAAATGCATTCAATTTATATGGATGGTACCTTATAATGAAGCTATAAAAATTTGTGTCAAGAAAATTGCCACAACTTCAATATTTTCAGGGATAACTAGCTCACTGAGAACAGAAAATATGGTAATAATTCAATTTGGTAATGTTTATATTCCCTTTTGATTATTAACAGTTGTTGATGTGGGCATATTATGTATACATTTATGAATACAAATTATGAAATATTTATTTGGGCTCTCATGATTGTGTTATGTTTACTAAATTTTTATCATGCCCCTAGCTTGTTTTGGAATATTGCCTGAAACTTTAGATGAAAATAACTAGAATATATCAAAACATTAAGTTTTATTTAATGTACCCTCTGAGTACTAAAAGTCCCATGAAATACAAAGTACCATGGAAGTCCCTTTGGGAACCGAAATGGTACTTGTTCATCTGTTTACAATAGTGTTACTGACACTATTATATGGCAGTGGGAGGTATACTTAGTTATACTCAATGAGAAAATGATGTTCCATTGTCATACATAATCAGTTATAATTTTTCTCCATAAAGAGATTTGTATTTCTACAAATTTATTACCAATCCCCTCTTTTATTTATTTATTTTATATCAGATCGGCCTGGTGGGCCTTACATGTTTGATATAACCGTTGCATTATATATATTTTTTAACAGTTGATTATGGGTGGAGTATAGTCTCGTACAAAAGACACCCCTAACTATATACAAAAAAAAAAAAAATAAAAATAATAAAAATATAAAATAAATAGATAAGAATAATGCTTCTTAATAAAAGAGAAAAGTAAAATTAATAACAAAAAAATAATGATATTTGTAGACTAAACAATTGCCCTCTAATGGTAAAAAAAAACAAGTTAATTTGAAGAAGGGACAAGTGAAAAAAAAATAAATAAATAAAATAGAGGTAGTGTGAATAATGAATTAATAAACATAGAATTTATAACAGAATGTCCTGCAGCAGCCTGGTTTAGATTGGGTTTCCCAGGTTGTAGGTCACAGCTCTTTCAACTGTCGGCAATTGGGAGTGGAACTTCATGAACTGTTTTTTGATGTAATCCTCTATCGACTCCATATGTAATTCCTGATGCAATTGGCTATTTCTTATGAACCAAGGAGCATTAACTGCGATTATTAGGACTTTATTTTGAAAAGATTGTAATTTTTTCATTTTCGTAAAGGATGCTGCTCCCCAGACTTCACAGCCGTTCATCAGCAGTGGCCTGAGAATTTTTTTAAATATAAAAACAGTTGTTTCTGGTTTTAGTTTGGAATTTCTGTTTAGGATAGGATATAGCATTGCTAACCTTGCGTAGGTTTGAGTTAATTTGATGCTGATATGGTGATTCCAGGTAAGGCGGCGATCTAGGTGAATTCCCAGGTAGCTATCTGTTACTGGCAGTATTCCATTTCACATTTTTACCTTTGAGGATTAGTTCCGGTGGGTCTGGTGGGTGTCGAAGAGTAAAAACTTTTGAATTATGTTTTTCAATGTTCAAGCTAATCTTCCATTTAGTGAAATATTGTTCTAGGTCATTAAGGTGACTTTGCAAAGTGTTTCTAGCGATTATTATGTCATCATGTTAAGAGAACACAGCTGTATCGTCAGCGAACACAGCTATGGAGGTGTGTGTGGACTGGATGATGTCATAAAGGTTGAAGTTGAACAAAATGGGAGAAAGGACTGAACCTTGTGGAGTACCGGCATGGATTTGTATACGGGAAGAATCGTCAGACAGAAAATATTCTACATTTGAGGAATGAGCTCAGAATATTGTATAGATATTTTAGAGTACCTGCTTTCTTTAGTTTATATAGGAGACCTCGATGCCAGACCTTATCAAATGCTTGTTGAAAATCCATGAACGCTACCAGGGTGTCTTTCTTTTTTTCAAATGTGTTAATAATAAATTCCGATAGTCTTAGTCTTGCCAGTTGGTGAGAAGTGGAATGACTGTATTGAACAGGGAATTGAAAATCAGGAATAATTTCGATGCTCTGAAAAAAAGAATTAAGATGTTTTTTTATAACTGATTTCAGTAATTTTCCAAAAATAGGTAATAAACTGATAGGTCTATAGCTGCTGATTTGTTTAGCGTACCAATACCTCCTAAAAAAGGTTTGTTAAGGTTATATTTATTTCTTTTTAGTGAGTGTTGTGAGCTCAAATAAAGATCCACAACTGTAGAACATTATAAGTGGGTAGATGACAACCTGACATTAGAGTGACACTTGTGTATTGCTATTCCTAAACTATTTTTCCTAACATTTAACCTCCCATTATTCAATAGGAACTTGTCACATCATCATGTTTATAGTCCTTGATAATGGAATTCACCTTCAGATTTTCTTTGTTTTTGCCTATGCTCAGAAATGAATAAAAATTGTATTTGTTTTTTCTCCTTAAATTATTAGCTCTTTAATCTAAATGATTCATATTTTTTTTTGTATATTTTTAACTCAAAATTGGAATATCTTATACTTCTTAAATCTAGCTACTAGTAAATAAATAGAGGGCGTGGCTTTAACAAAGAAATATAAGTTTACCCAAATGTATTATTGTAAAATTAAAATAGACACTTTTTTTCTCAAAAAAATCAACCAATCCTAGTTGGTTGACTATTGTCCTAGTGTTGGCATTTTTCGGACCACAGATTCACTTTCACCCCACATTCATATAAGTTCTTTCTAGTTGTCTATAGATGTTCTTAGTTTAATGCTGATACTAAAGCCGTTAACATGGCTACTAGTTGGAACTTAGTCTGTCATTTCAATATTAGCAATCTACAAATAAGTTACTTGGAATTACATTTCATCAACCAAGTAATTCTACAATACCATCTATTTAATTTTGTATTGCAAGACATATTTAAATCAAGTTATTTTTAAAAAATATTTTAGAACCAGTTAACATAAAAATTATTGATATGTATAAATTTAGTGACAATGTATTACTTGAGTGTATTTCTAACAATGGAAAATTATCCAAAGGGATTAGGGCATGTTATGTTATGAAGAAAGGTTTTTCCATATTGGTTGGTTCTAAAGGTTTTGTCTATCTTTTGTTTTTTTTTATGTATGTGTGTATACTATGTATATATATATGTATATGTATATA
>NW_027112337.1:573156-585076 GCF_000696795.3 Halyomorpha halys | reverse complement strand
ATAAATATATATTTATTTCATATATATAGTTCAAATAGACTTTTGAGGCTTGAGGATGGTAAGAGTTGAGTGTATATAACTCAGGTCTTGGTATGCAGATGATGGATTGTTCCTTGGAAGGGCACAAGAAGACATAACTTGCTTAAACTCTCTTGGACCAGAACGGTGTGATTTACATGTTAATTAATTAACACTAATGACAAGATCTGCATGGAAGATCTAAGAGTTATAGTATTCTCAAAAAGACGGTGTATACATATTTTGTCCACAACCCTTTGAAAATTCTAGCTAATGTATAAAAGTATTTTCCCAAATAAAATAAAAATAAATACAATCTATTAAATATAATGCTTTAAAATTATCTGGTAATCAGGGTTCAAGCAACAGTCTAATTTAATTGTCACAAAAGCTCTGTGGCCAATAAGGCCTTTTGTGCGAGTCTAATTTAACAATAGGCTTTTTGAAATTCATGATTGAAAACATTAATGCGGGCTTAAGAAACTTTTATTTTTATAAATGCTTTAGTAGAATTCCATGAATCCTTAGTGAGGAATCAACTCAACAGCAGAATAGTTACAAATAGTTCTAGGTGAGTAATAATTGTCTCTCCATTTAAATTTTAAGATAAAGGGATGATATTCGAATATGTTGCAAAGGAAAAGAAAATTCTTTATTTTGTTGATTAATGGATAATAAAGAAATACTTATTTCTGGAATAAATATTTTTCTTCCTCAGCCAACATTATATTGTTTACATGGTGGCCTACTCTTTCCAAAAGGTGATGGTATCATACCTGTGATAATTAGATCTTACTAGGTGGGTGGGGTTCTTTATGTGTTTCTTCTACAGGTTTTTTAGACATAATTAAATATGTGTTTTTTGAAAATGCTGTAATTATTATCATTTTCACAGATTGCCTTTATTTTGTATTATTTCGTAAATTTATTTAATTTAAATGTATGTTATTAAATGCATTTTAATATACTGTTCATTTTAAGACATTGTTTTTTTAAAAATTGTTTTAGGCTTGAAGGTGAAGCATATGTACATTATAAGGCCATGCTAATTAGCTTAGCACTTCATTTAATTTTACTTATGTTTGAATTGTTGGTGTGTGATAAGCTCCAATCTGGAAGACACTTGTGGATTTTGGTTTTCATCCCATTAATTTTTATATCTATTGTTTCTATTGCAGTTTGCATTTGGGCTGTTAAGCATGATCGGTCATTTGAGGTATGAACCATTTTTTGTACAATACTTCTAAATATATCTATTATTTATTTAAGTAAACTCAATTATTATATAATCTAACTAACTCTGATCAACACTTCCGATTCCCTTTCTATATAAGTGGCTAGAACAGTTAATTTCATTTCTATTTAAAGATATTATACCTTAATATATTGAGTATAGTTAGGGAAAGAACACAAATTTAAAAATCAATGCTATATTGGTAATATATCAAAGCGGACTTGGAGTTTTTAGAAATATTTTTCTTTTGGTTCTGTTTTATAGTTGTAAAAAAAAAAATTGAATTTGACCTAGTTAAGATTAAAATATTCAATATAGATTTTTATTATGCATTATATTCATGGTATCTTAAGTTATTTATTTTAGTTTTATTACACACTAATGTAATTATTGTTGCTATTCATCAAAGGGCATATTATTGGACCCTGCAAAAATTAAACAACACAGATATAGGGCATTATTTATTTTTATCTATGTAATGTCTCTGTAAAACCTCCCTTGTGATTTAAGCTCTTGTCATTATCATGAAATTTTCTTTACATATTAAAATGTTTATGAGATAATCATAAATATTCACAGATTTGTTATGTTATTATTTCTAGTTAGAATTATACATTTTGTAGTTACGTTTTTTATCAATTTCAATTTTGATTTAATAAGTATCCCATATTATTGGCTTATTGTATTCTATGCTGGAGTAGCTAATGTGATTGATTATTTAAGAAAAACACATTTAATTAATTTTTGAAGTAGATTCTTTTAATTAGTGCTTTATTTTTATGGAATTAGTTTCTTTTTAATTTTTCTCTTTTAGATATTGTAAAAATATTTCATTTTTGATTTTAGCTGGAATTATTTTGTGCAGTCAACATGCTCCAGTTCATATTTCTTGCTTTAAGACTTGATGGTTTTACGTCTTGGAGCTGGGAGGTAATATATTACATTAAATACTATAATTAGGGTTATTAATATTAAGCAATCATACATATATTGATTTTATTTATTGGTTTATTTGATTTTATTACATATATATAGGTTTCATTTATTTGCTTTAATTAGTGAATTTACTCTACTGTTAAATGCAATAGTTGATAGTGACCACAGTATTTATATAATATTATTCTATAAGTATAATTTACCCTATATGGTATAATTATTAATTTTAATTTCACAAATAATTTTGTTTTAAATACTTAAAAAGTATTATTTTGTGTAAATTAAAATATATTAATTAATGGCAATTAAAATAAATTTTATTTCATGTTTTTTTCTGAGCTTATTATTTTTTTTTCATTATCACAGGCACTAAAACCTGGTATAGGTCTTCACCCCGTTTTTATATTGTCTCTATTTCTCTGTGTCTTGTGCAAGGATCTGCCAAGCTCTTGTTTCCAGAAACAATTTTGCCTTGTGCCACATCCTAAACATGTCACCGTTATTTACTGGACCAAATCATTCTTAAAATTTTTTTCTCAAATATTATTGAACTATTGGCATCCACATACGATAATGGCCTTGTATCTGAGTAATAAGTTTGTACTGGCCTTATTAATGTTTTAAGCAGAGAGATTTTTGTATTTCTCAACAGCAAATGGCATCTTAATGCTTTTCCAAAATAACACCTACTTCCTGTGGTAATTCGCCTCTGTACCTCTGGGCTGAGTATATTGTCTCCTCACACTAGGGACCTTAGATAAATATAACCTATTTACATTTTCAAATATGTTACTTCTAAATGTAACAGTGAGTGGTAGTGGCCGGAGGGGGTTAGCAAGGATATAATTGGGTCTCGCCTGGTTGATTCGCAGACTCTTTTCAAGTCCTTTTGTTATCTGGTTATCATATCTATATATCTTCTTAGACCAGAATTTGAACTGACTTGAGAATTGTCAGGCCCTTTGTAATCAGAATGTCTCTAGCTTGATATATTGATCCTGTAAGATAGATTAATACAAAAGGGGTATTCATTTCTTTCATAGCTTTGGTGTTGAAGTCTTTGCAATTTTTGAAATACTGACAATGAAACACATGTTAACATTTTGAGCAAAAAATTGTATTTTTTTATTACTATAAAAATTTGTATTCAAGGGTTTTCTGAGGTGCAAAAAATGAATATCAACTTTATTTCTCCCTAAAATAATATTTTTATTCATTAGGCTAGAATATGTGTCGGTCCAAATTATTTCAATACTGTGCTCTCCCATTGTGGTGTAGTAGTATACCAATCGATTTGTTTTCAGGAGTTGAATAACAAAAAAAAAAAATGTTTGTATTAAATGAATTTAAATATAAACAAAAGCTCAAAAACCAAAATTTACTTACTCAGGTACAACAGGCCAAAAAAAAAGTCCTTTAGGTACAAGAAAGTCAAATTTGTTTTTAGCATCTTCCAAAACCCTTAGATATGAATTTTCAACTTAAAGAAAAAAATATTTCACATAGACCACTCAGCAATGCGAGTTGGTCCAAATTGTTTCAGTAGTGACCCCTATCACATATTTCTGTCAAATATATTTTTTTGAACTGGCTAAGTAAAATATTTTTGGTATTTTATGGAAATTCATATTGAGGGATTTTTAACGATGCTAAAAACGAATTTGACTTGCTTTTTCTTAAAAAAAAAAAATTCTTTTGCCTACTGTAGGTGACTTCTGGGTTTATGGTTTTGTTTACATTTAAACTAATTTAATACAATTAACAATCTTTCCTAGAGCGCATTAGCAAGAACCCTCAGACACTTGTCTAATATTTTTTAACCACGTATCACAAAATAAAGTTTCATTGAAATTGTTCTCATGTCTGTAGATTTCTTCTCTTTAATTTTACAGATAATGTCTGAGTGACTCATTGCCCCCAGTCTCCAAAAGTTCTGGAGCTGTACTGTCTGATTCTGGTGCTCTATTGGTTTTTAATTTTAGAATCTCTTCACTAATTTCATTACTGTTCATCAACTTCAACTGGTGGTTTGGTAAACTCAAAGCCATTATGCAGAACAGGAGTTTCACCTTCCATATTTGAGCCTCTTGGAAGTTCCTAGAGCAATTTCTTAGTGGCTAACCCATCTCCCAAGCATAACTTCTTTATTAGTAACTAGTGATCCACCCTCCATTAGTTCTAGGCGTAAATTTCTTGCACAGGGCATTAACCATTCCTGCAGGAGGGTCTAATGCCCAGCTGGCTTCTCATGTCTTTAATTTCTTCAATTTTTTTTTTCTTCTGTAAATTCATTTCTCTTCTCACATTCTATCCTTTTATTCTTTAATTGCTTGGTTAGTTCTGTTTTTGTTTTTTTTATCATTATCCTATAGGCCTTATTTTTCCTATCTATCTCAGCTTGACATTCTAAGTTAAGTCATCCTCTGGTGGGTTTCTTTTATTCCTAAGGCCTCTTCATATGATGTTGCCTTTACAGTGATTACATCTTCCATTAACTTTGTCTTCAGAAGGGTGCAACTCGATACTAAAGCTTTATCTAATGTCTGGGTTAATTCTTCTTTGTTCTCTGGTTCATCTAGTTTCTGGGGTTGTTCTTTCCATTCGAGCTTCTTTAATTTTTTAGCATTACTTACTCTAGCTTGAATGCGTGATAAAACCCGATAATGATCATGTCTTTTCTGTGTATGACCTTAAA
This sequence comes from Halyomorpha halys, assembly GCF_000696795.3. Lineage (NCBI taxonomy): Eukaryota > Metazoa > Arthropoda > Insecta > Hemiptera > Pentatomidae > Halyomorpha > Halyomorpha halys. The sequence goes on along the minus strand of NW_027112337.1, from coordinate 580,193 downwards.
GAGTTATGATTTTACATTATGTACTTTTTTTGTAGGTAGTATTTGTTCCACTGTGGATTGTGATGTGCTTGTCTTTAGTTGGAGTTTTGTATACAATTATATTCGCTGGAATACTTCTAAGAACTCCTCAAGTAAATGCACGGCAAAGGAGAACTTCTTTTAACTCAGCATTAGCTTATACATTCTTGGTGATACCTATTTTAATATTTCAGGTAAAGAATCTTTAAGGTATTGTTATTAGTTTACATTGTAGAAATAAATAATTAGACCATATGAAATAGAGCTGAGCTGTTGCACGATTTTTATTTTACCTTTCCTACCATTCTGTTCCCCATGAAGTACTTTTTTGTTCATTTTCTATTTTATTCCAACCAGGAGGCAGAAACCCAACAACCCTCCACTATAGTAGTGTTATTAGACAGTAATAAGAATGGAAAGAACACCATTTTTTTATTTCAACTGAAATAACAAACTCAATTAGAGCCATAACTAGTAGAAGTTTTATAGTGGGTTGTTGGGTTTCTGTCTCTCGGTTGGATAAAGATAGAAAATGAATAAAAGAATACTAGTACTTAACAAGGAACTGAAGAGTGGGAACAGGAAAACAAAACTTGTGGAACGGCCTATCCCAAATATGAACTAAGAATATGTTTTAATTTTATGAGAAACAGTTTTACTTTATTTGCGAAATTCTGTTTCACATATATCTCAGTTAGTTTGTAGTTTTTGACTTTGAATAATAACTATATTACTAATTTATAAGAAATAGTGAACCTCAAGGCTCAATGCTCATTTCACCAACAGTTGTTACTTATTTACCTGATTCCTACAGGGTGTCTACTAGCTGGAAAATTTAGGAATATGTTAAGAATTTTGTATGGTTGAGAATCCATTGTATATGTCAAGACAAATTATAGATTTTCATAATTTTTTTAAATTTGAATAATATATTTCATATTTTAAGAGCGTATTTAGTAGATTTTTCTGTAAACTGGGCTTACTTTGTGACAGCCTAGTAGCCATGACAGCCTACACACTCTACTACCTTTGGAAGGAGAGTGTGTAGGACACCCCAGTAGAGAAAGAGTGACAGAAGATATGATTGAGAAATTTTTTTGTTCAATTTTTTAGCCAAGCTGGTGTTAATATCAACATTTTCATGTTGGCAGCAAATGTGAAACTTGTCCTTCACTGTGAATTTTTTTTATTAGACATCCATCTGTCGAAGGAACCATAAAACTAAACTGTTAATAATTCAGTGGGCAAAAATGAATCCCCTCCATGTTCAAAACATGGGTTTAAAGTACTTGTTTGTGAGGCTTTCTTATAGATTCCTGGAATGCCATTGCTAAAACTGATCATTTATAGTTCGTTGGATCATCAAAATGAGTTGTTTTAGTTGGTCGATCATTATAACCATTGTTGATATATCTGTTAATAAGTACATTGGTAAAGCTCTTGAAATCACAGGTCCAAAAATATTAGATGCTATAAATAATACAGTGTTATATCCTAGGTCATTATAAATGATATCCAATCTATGTTATTTCATATGGTCCACCAATTTGTTTTAACCTAGTCAGCCCTATTGCACCTAAAAGATTTTTGGGTAATATTCAGATTTAAACTAAAATACCAAGATCACAAAATACTAATATAGTCCAGTCAAATGGATGTTTTGTCAAGTCAATTCCTGAAGTAATTATTTTTAATGGCTTTAGTAATGCTTTTCAGGTTACTAAACAGGAATCTGAAGTTAAAATTTTTTTTTGGAAAATATGAATTAATCACATTAAAAATTATAATTTTTGGCTTTCAACTTGCAAAATATGCATTTTATGCAAAGAGTAATCCAATAATACAATAAAGAGGCAAATATTGTATGAAATTGTACCATGTGTGGTTTTCATGCAATTGTCCAGTCAAATGGAGTTAAAAAAGAGCTTGGAAATTGAAAGTTCTGGTGTAATCTTTTATAATAGTACCCAATACGCTATAATACAATGGTATTAAAAAAGGGTTTGCTGTGAAAAGATCTTTTGTAATACTTTTTTGGTTGCTTACTTTATATTTTTTGAAGTACTAGTATGGTGTTAAGTATGGTTGAAATTTAGAGACATTTTTTCTTGTTTTTGACGATTAGTGTGCAAACAATGCAGAAAATTTAACAAACCTTGTACAACTTCAGGGGCTTGGTACTTATTTATGACCAAGAGCCCTTTATTGTGTGCTGATTGAGTTCATAATACTTGTGAGAAGGTATGGTTGAAATTTAGAGACATTCAGCCTTCCTATAATATTTCTGTATGTATCTTTATTATTACTGTATATCCAGTAAATATATATAAACCAAATTCAATCCCTGAAGGGACAGATCAGTTAGTGTGTTCTTACTGAATACATTCTAATATAAAAAAGAGAGAATGGGTTATGTTGTCTCGTATTATATCTTAATATGATCTGTGAGAACAGTGGTCTCGTCACCTTGGTAACTCCTTGTCACTGCTTCTCTCATCCAGACTGAGTTTAATATTATGCCTTTCTCATACAATTCTAGGTGTCTCCATCTAAGACTGGCCAGATAGTCCCCAATTATAGAAAGATTGAAATTACATAATTTTTAGAAATTTTACTTAAACAGTTGGCACTTTAATAACATTTTTTTCTTAAGTATTATTACTTTTTTTTTAAAGCTATTTATTTACTATATTTTAAAATTATTTTATTATTTCTATTTAAAGACTTAAGTATATAATATTTCAACAGATAAAATTTGTAACTAGCCTTTGTGATAGCCAATATATTAATAAATAGTTTTAAATATGGTGCCAAATGATTTTTTTTTTTCACTTCCATGCTTAGGGAGAACAAGGAATTTTATTTAAAGTCAATGAATTCAACTGGCAGAGCATTATAGACACCCTGTACATGTAAAGTAAAAAATCTGGTCTGATGCGCACATCACAAATCTATACATTACCTCCCTTCTTATGTCCCCAAGTTTTGAGTAGATTGGTGGGCCCGGTTCCAGTTATCTCTATTTTTTGTGATTTTGGAAAAAAAAAAATCTAACGAGGAGAATGAGAGAAAGTTTTAACAAATTCATATTTAGGGTTCTCGAGATTGAAATAACAAATATTAACTTTTTCCTGCCATGAATAAAATATTTCAACAAATGATAAAGTCGTCAACATATGCTAGCGATCGGGAGGGTTCGGGCAGTTTCAGTTTTTTTCCCAATTCAAGCTTGTCCTTATTTTTTCTTTTGTCTAAATTATTTTTTCATAAAATTCTTTAATATTTTCATTTATTTATTGTTGATCATTGTTAACAATATGAACTGTTTATTTTTTTCAAATACACAAAATTGTGATCGTGAAACATTTTGAATTCTAGATTTTGATAGAAATACATGTTTTGAGGTCCCCTGTGTCCAAAAAACCTAGTCTCGCAAAATACCTCTCTCTAAACCAATATCTACAATGTCAAATTTAACATAATCCTTCCACCTATGTCTTGGTCTACCTCTTGGACATTTAATAATCTACTTACTATTAATTACATAAATAGGTATTCATATATTATTTAGCCCAATAAATTTACTGGTCCATTTCTACCATTATTTTGCTATTTATTTTATTGTATTTATAAAGTGCGTGTCCCATAATTATGCATTATCTAGCATTTTAAATTCTGTGAATTTGTCTTTCCTCTGGCTAAATATTCTGTTATTTCTTTTTTTTTATTAAAATCTTCAGGTATTGTTCTTCCTTTAACTTGAATGTTCTCATTTCTTATCAGTAAAGAACAATAGCTTTGATATAACATTCTTACTTAAAAGTTTTAGGTTAGTAGAGGTGAAATGAGTTATTTCGATTTGATTGCTCCTTGTAACTTCAATAATGAATGAACTTTAATAATGAAAATTATTGGATATATTTGTATTGATTTTGATGTTATTTAGAAATAAATAAATAATTGTACAATACCTATGTTCATGTTTACATTAACTAATGTATTTTTTCCTTGAAGGTTTTACTTACCAACAAGTTGGATGGTGACATTGCTATGTCTTACATTGGAGTAGCCTCACCTCTGTTTATATCTTTTTTAACATTAATCTTGATGTCATTTAGTGCTAAAGGTGGAAATAAATGTAAGTTAATTTTTATATTTAAATCATTTATTTTTTATTTTTATAAAATTGATGCGATGTAGATGAAAATAATGATATTCATTTACATGATTTTTCCAAAGTAAAAACAAAGAATTATTAAAGTTTTGGAAGAAATATAACTTTTCATTTAATCAGCACCTTTTCGGGGGGTGATCCCTTTTCAAGGGATCACAGATTATCACTATTGATTGGTTAATTGATTAGTACTATCAATTTTTTATCTCTTATTTCCCTAACAATTGATGATTTATTTGTATTTGAATCTGCTAAAAGTTGAATGTGTCTACACTAAAACTAGTAAACACTATAGCAGATTGTAACTAAGGTTTTTGAAATGAAATTTTATTTCTCTAAACATTTTGATTGTGAATGGTTTGTAAATGTCAGTAGAATTGAGAGAATTGATTGTGAGGAACTATCGTCAATTGGTCATCCCTTTTTTCCTCTAGCATTTTAACTCCTCAGTTTTAAAGTAAACACCTATATTTTGGACATTTCTTGCTGTGCATGTGTGTTTGCCTATTTTTATGTATTAGATAGACCCAGAAATAAATTTTTTAAATTTGATTTATCCCAATGTTGTATCAAGAGCTTTGAAAGTGACCAAATGTTTGAAGTAATTTAATAAGCTACAACATTTATCATACATAGATTTTTCTATAACTTTTATACCATTGTGTTTTTTTTTCATAAAAGACTTCCTTTGGGAGATAAATATCTAATATCTTTCTTCTGAAGGAAGTATTTTGTCACACAGTAGTATACATGTTTTGGCCATTTAAATCAACTCTGTTGATACAATATTGATTGAGATAACTGAATTCCAAATAATTAAAAAAAAAATAAATTCTATCATTATTTGAAGTTTTTTTGAAAACAATTGTTTGTTGTTTTTTACAGGGTGGTTTGGGATCAGAAAAGACTTTTGTCATTTTCTGCTAAGTATGTTCCCTTTTCTTCAGGAATATGCTAATATTGCGTATAGTAGTAATGCGCAAAACAATGGTGAACAAAGTAATAGGGTAAGGCATGAAAAGTCAAAGAAACAGGTTGATGCTACAAAACCAGTTGTACCAATAATTTCTATTGATACTCCTGATTAAACAATTACTTAAGCTATGCATTGAAATAATTAACAAGATATAATACAAAGTTGTTTATTTTTGTATATTAAAATATTGAGTACCTATTTGTAATGCCAGATTTATTGGATGGTTATGTGGCATGTTCTAATAATTTGTTAATTCTTTTTAGTTATCATTTTTGCTTAATTACTCTTTAATTTTTCTTTTTGGATTTGTTCTATCGATTTTTACATGAGTACTAAGATAGTATATACATGTAATTGGAAATATAAGATTTAATCTTGTATGTAGGACATACATATATCTGAATGATATAATGCATCTGAAAGAAATAGATTTGATCAAATCTAAGTGATTTCTTAACGGTTCCAATAAGTATGTAAGTTGTAAATTACAATAAATGTGAATACGATATAAATCATTTGTAACATCATTTATAAAAAAAGTGGTTGTTGAGTACAAAGTCTCGGGGTCTGTGAAATATGTGAAAAATCTCAAGGTTTTTTATTTAACGTACAACCATTTATAATGTACAAATTGGTTATAAGGAATATATTCTAGGAACCTTTGAGCTGTTTGTTATTGGTTATAGAAAACAGAAAATGAGTTTAAACACAGCTAGCTTCCTGCAACTCTAAAACCCTTACATATACTTCACGTTCAGTTTGATTTTGTTAATGAATAACAATATTGCTATGACAATGATTTGTCTGTCATTTTATATAGAGAAATAATTTAGAATTATTTGAACTTTATGGCACGTTAATTGATCAATTATGTTCTAATAGTTTTTGAAAATTCTCCTTGTTAGTAGATACTTACGAGGCTACTTACTTGCACAACTGTCCTGTTCAACATTGCTATAGGCTAATAAATCCATTCACATTAGTCTATTTTTTTTTTTTATAATTGTACTATTTACTCAATGTTTTTCTTTGGTGCCTATTTGTACCTACCTGTTTTGTATTATGCACTATTTTGTCAGTGCAAGTGCATCTAAGTGGCATATCAGCAAATGTTGCCATCTTAGGTTTTTTTACAATCTGATGTGGTTATCTATTTTTTTTGTGATGTGATGTAAAAAATACCTTACTGAATGTGTGACATCTCTAATTAAAATTAATAAATGATCAATTGACCTATATCAAGATTAGGAATAAGTTACTATCTTAAATCTGCAACTATAATTCAAACACAATTCTCTCAGAAACTTAATACTTTGGCATTGTACTGACTAAATGTAATAATTACATTAATATTTCAATTTATTAATCTTTTAAAGTATGTGGATAAATGCCTTTAGTAGGTTAGAATTTTGAATTTTACCCAAAAACTTAGAAATAATAATTTTTAAATTATTAATTATTTTTAATAAAAATATAAGTATGAATTGGATGTGATGTTTCGATATAAGAAACTATTTACTATTGCCAATATATTAGTTTCAGTGAACACGTCTTATAACTTACAGAATTTGATGGTCTCCTAAAGTTCGTTATAACTGATTTATACTGTATTTTTTAATTTATATGATTTTATTTGTATTTATTAGTAATATTGTTATATAATTGAATATATATTTTTTAATAATATTGTTATTATATATCAATTAATTAATTTAACATCCAAAATAGTCTCAACACTATATATTTATTTATTTGTCCTACGTTTCGGCTCTTTCAGCCATCCTCAGGGACATCTTCAACATAAATTTCCTCTCACATTAATTGTTTTCTCCTTGCAGGCTATTTTGCCCAGGTCAATATCTTTATTTA
>NW_027112337.1:569834-572941 GCF_000696795.3 Halyomorpha halys | reverse complement strand
GACTTAAATAAAGATATTGACCTGGGCAAAATAGCCTGCAAGGAGAAAACAATTAATGTGAGAGGAAATTTATGTTGAAGATGTCCCTGAGGATGGCTGGAAGGGCCGAAACGTTGGACAAATAAATAAATATATAGTGTTGAGACTATTTTGGATGTTAAATTAATTAATTGATAAATATTACCTGGTCTCGAAAAATTTTGAAATAATATAATTATTGTTATTATATTTAATTTTCCATCAAGTCTTGTGATTTACTATTAATTGGTCATAAAGGAAAAACTAAGGTCAATACCATTTTTCATACTACTCCCTTATTATTTTTTTATTATGATATTTGTTTGTTTTTACTGATCAATTATAACTTCTTTGATAAAAATGTTGTATGTCACTGATAAATTTTATAAGATAACGGATATAACTTATTTTCTTCATCAAAATAATTATAAAACTAAATAATTAATGGGCCTATTCATTTTCCTAAACTAAATTGCAAAACATAGTAGCTCCTTTAATTTTATATTTTATATATCATTATATATTAGTAGCATTAGTAATGAATCAATCTAAATATAACTTATGGTACTAAGTTAATTCAGTTATATCTGAATTACTTAAGTTAATTCAATATATCTGCAATATAATGTTACAATAGTATTGGGAATTTTTCACCCGTAGCTTAGTTATGGTAATTGTCTTTAATGACTTTAATGAAAGGAAAACTTGGATTGATATTCTTCATCAATCTTCCCTTCCTTTTTTTGGAAAAAAAATTACATAAAATATTGGTAATAAAGTTATGATTCAATTTTTAATTAAGAAAGGATTATTAAGGACACGCAACTTGAAATTGAAATAAAATCATGAAGACGCCTCGACTAATTTTTTTAAAGAACAAAAAGCATGTAAACTAAATTGATTAGTCATAAAAATAATGAAAGCATAAAAATAGTTTTTTAATGCCATAATTATTTTAAAAGATTATAGCAAAACAATTCAAATTTTGTCTTTCTTTGAATGAAATTCGCAATATGTACTTTTAATGTCAATATTAAATATTTTTCTGTATTATTTAGTTTTTATAATAGAAATAATAAGTAATAAAATCTAAAATTGATTCTCCCTGTTACATGTTATGACTTTTGAAAACAAAATTTTATGACAATAAAACTAACATTTTTCCATCCCTATGCAACTACAAAAGTTGAAGAAAATATGATATTATAAGGTTTAAAAGTGTGTTGAGGTGGAATGTCCCTAACCTAAAGATTTACGATTATTATTATCATATCAGTACTAAAATATCTATTTCATAGATCAATAAGAAAAATAAGAGAGTTTTGGTAACTTACATAAATTTTGCACAATAATTGGTGGACTTATTTTTATTAAAAAATATGTGATAAATAATATATTATTGTAAATTATTATGTACTCTATATTACAAAATTGATTTTTCTGAATTTACTTCTAATTTATTATTATAAGTTAGATGTGTGTAATGTGTGTATGCATAAGCATGTCTATATATCATAGTTGTGTTCATTCAAATAATTATAATTTTGTGGTTACATTCCCATAAAAAGGTGTTTGTGGAAACTATTTTAAACTTATTTTTTGCATCAGCACAATTTAAAGAACAGTTGTATATCTCATTTACATCTAAAAATTAGTATTTTATTTTAGGTTAACCACTTTCGGTCATTTCTGCATCTTCTGTTACTTACAACACTAAAGCTGAATCAATTTCTATTTTGAAAGGTTATGGATTGATTTATTAGCACCTTAATTGAGGTTCTTAAACGTGTATTTTGTTTAGAAAGTTGCTAGGTACAATTAAAAATTTTTTCCTTAGGATCAGCATGTTGTTGGGACAATAGTAAAAGTGATCAAGTGCTATTTTTGTCAAAATTACTTGATGACTTTATAATGTACCTTTAACCCGATGATCTTGTGTAGTTAAGAAACAATTTTTTAATGGTCTAAGGGTGTTCAGATTAAAATAAAAAATATGAAATATCTATTAAAATACGAAATATTTGTTAAAATACTTTAACTACGTTTCAGTTTAACCTAAGGCCATTTTTGAGTATATCTTCTAAAATTCAAGATATACTTAAGTGTATAATAAGGCTCAATGGTCCACTGGTTTCAGTTTAATAATAGGAATGAAAACATTTTATATTACTTAGTTTGTGAATTTATACTGGGTCTATTAGTTCCTCATTAATTTGTACATTCAATCTTGAATGTTTTGGGGTTTCATTTCCTCATTTCAATATTATATGATTTGTCATTACTATTTTGTTTTTTATAATTTACATCTATTAGCTAAATATATATCTGTATACAATCAAGAAAAAATATTTTCATATATTACACTTATATATATCTGTGGGAAGTAGTTACATTTTTATTTCTATGCTGTCTTATGGTGCAGTAAGGGCTCAGATAAGACAAGATATAGATAAAAATGTAACTCTAAGCCACAGTTGTGTATAAGTTTTATATAAATATAAAATAATTTTAATTAATTAACTACAGATATTTATTGGAGTGCTTTTAAAGTTTAACCTCTTCAAAATGAAATTATGTTTTAAAAATATAGCAAGTTGCATGGAAGTCGTATTTGCTTTATATAATTAAAAAATATATAATTTTGCTAAATAAAGAGGGATATGATAATGAATGAAATTACAACAAAGAAATTATGATTATGAATGTGTTATATCTTTATATAACTAGCTCTTTATTAATTTGGAAGTTAGCTAAATGAAAGTGTATATGCTAATAAGAATAAATCTAAATAAATGATTTAATCTATATATCTAAATAAGACTAAGATCTAAGATAAATCTAAATAAGACATTCTTTAAAACTGTAATAAAACAATTAAAGATGTTACAGAAAAAAATGTATTCAGTTTAAGGATTATTAACCTGCGTTTAATATTGGGAAAATGAGATTGAAAGGCTTATCTAAAATAAAATAAAACCTTAATTTTAAAATATAAATAATATTTATAGTTTGGATTATCAACACTTTTTTGAAATATTGATTATTATTTTTTTTTATTGGTAACCAAGCAGGAACAAATGATTTTGATA
>NW_027112337.1:569012-569549 GCF_000696795.3 Halyomorpha halys | reverse complement strand
TTGTATATATATATATATATTATACATACAAATATGATCCAGTTTATATGGAATAATGTGGCCATAGCTATTCCGAATTACACAAAGTGCCCTATAAGAGATGATGTGATTAGTAAATAAAAAATTTGTCTGGGTTTAGAATATGGTGGATCCTGACAGGATATATGAAGAACGACATATACATTAATCTCATTTTGACATTACTTTAACTTACCTTCTCGTTTTGGAACTCCTAAAGTAATCTATTATCTTAAGGAAATTTCATGTTTGAAATAAGGTTACAAGGTACTCTTTTGCCAATATTTATGTATACATATTTGTATTATTATACTTATCTTTTTTTGTATATTTGGTAGCAAACATTCTCATTTTATTTATGTATATATATTTTTATAATATAGTTATTTAAACTCATTTCTGTGAAATGGCCAATAAAAAAAAAGGTATAAACCTTAAAAATTTATGTATGTATAAATATTACAATATCATGAGTATTAAATTGTTTATCACTCTTATTGTGTTGTGAATATATATATA
>NW_027112337.1:548608-568587 GCF_000696795.3 Halyomorpha halys | reverse complement strand
TGATTTGCAAGTCCCATTGTACATAAATTGTTTATATCAAATATATATTAAGTACTTCAAATAATAATATTGTTTTTTGTAAGTATATACACATTTTGTGTATATAAGTATATATTTTGTAAATAATCCAGTAATTAATTACAATTATGTATATACTGTTGGTTTTGTTTCATTTTCCTTCAAAAACAGTATTAAAATGGTACCTTTTTCAGAATCTTAGAGATAACAATGACATTTCATCTCTAGATTGAAGTTGCATTTTTGTAATTTTACAACCATCTGTGGTTGTGATAAAGCTACAACAATGGACACATTTTGTTTTCTGTTGGCTCTGTAGATCTTGTAGACCTTTGGCCGCCTGAACCAGCCTTCTCCACCCCTGCCTATCTTAAGCTACTTCTTTGTAGTTTGCTGCATGGAGCTCTTTCGCATCTTTGTTGATTCTTTCTATCATCTGTTCTTGACAACTATATTAGCCTTCATTGTTGTGTAGAGGCGTCCTGATGGATAACTCCTATCTTAATCTCCTTACCTTCATATCATGAGATATTGACTAACCAGTCTCTGCAAGCAGTTCACTGTTAGTTCTTCTCCATGATGTGTTTAGGAATCAACATTATGTGAGTATATTTGGACAAATATCGTTGAAAATGCTACCTTTACAGAGATTTTTGTTACAAACTACTTAGTGGTATGTCTACTAGCTTCAAATTAAGCTGTAATAGATATCTGTATGTCTAATAGCTTCTGATATCAAAATTTTACAATTTAATGTATGTTGCAAAATACCAAAATCGTGTAAAAATATGTATAAACTGTGCTAGGAATACAATAATAAGATTGTGTTATATATAAAGTTACAAAAAAATTAATTATATTTCTTCAGATAATAATAACCAACTTGTTAAGAAAAAAAATAATGTTTGTAAAACTACTTATATCTTGAAAAATATTGAAAGTAAAGATTTTTATTAGGGCTCAATTTAAAGCTTGTTAAATGTAGTTTCTAATGATTGTTTTCCAAGAAATCACAGTTTTCAAGAAATTTTCCATGGAATATGTTAACAAATTTTTGTCCTTCGTAATCTCGGAAAATAATAAACTTTATTTAGATAAATCTGGCATTGTATGCAGTCTTAAAGAGATTGGTTAACGTTTTACTATCGTCTTTTCCAAATAATTTTACTTAAGTAACGATTGAAAGAAATTAGTTTAAAATTACTTCTGGTTTTATTAAACTATATAATTTAAAATTTAAATATGAAAGAAGCTTCTCGCAAGATTTTGCTTTGTTTTGAGACAAACGTAAAAGTTTTCCTTTCGTTAGTTAAGGTGCATAACCCCATATATCTGACTCAGCATTATACCCTTCCACCATTATTGTATTTATATCCCCCTGTTACAGAGCTAAGAGGTCATTCAGTCATTAGAGTTGTTATCTTGTTATTCATAGTAATAGTGTAGTAGTAGTAATGCATTTTTGTAACTTTGATGCCAATAAAGTTCTTTCCGCGGTTAAGTTCTTTATCTGGCACCCGAACAGGGACCCTATCAGCCTCAGGTCAGTAAAGGTGACGAAATTTTTCTGATTATCAAGAAAAATTCGAAGAAATATTCCAACAGATTTTAGATCAACTCAGTGAAAACAGCCTTGAACGGACACTCAGGAAAGACCGAAGAAATTGTCATTTGATAACAGGTCTTGAGTAAACCACCTGAAGTTTGTGTTTCTACACTTCAATAGGGTAAAAAAAAAAAAAAATTCGATAGGGCACTGCAGGACTCAAAATAAAAACTTGAGGTACATATTAATTTTTAAGTTTTATTTTCATGTATGCCTAAGGATAAGAAAAGTAGGGTTAGATTAGATATAAGTGAAATCACTGATCAATTAAGTAATTTATTAATTAATAATAATTCAAGCAGTAATTCTAGTATATACAACATGACTACTATAACATATTCCATGGTAAAAGAGGACTATGACCACATCCCCACATACGATGGTAATCCAGAAGATCTCATATTTTGTGTAAAAACCTTTAAAGCTGTCTATGATACAGTGTTTAGCGATTACAACACCTGTAAGCTTCAAAACCATGCCCGATTGCTTTCCAAAGTGACTTTCCGGTTAGTAGGCAACGCTAGGCACTGCTTATTAACAAATACTTTTATAAACGTATCAGAACTTCTAGATCATTTACAAAATAATTTTAAAGATTCAAGGACTGTAGAACAACTAAAATTAGAACTATTAAACATCAAATCGGGACCAAGAGAACATCCTATTTCATTTATTGACAGAATAGCTCACATTAGAGCTCTAGTATTCTCCAGAATTACTCTGGACATTGATATTGTAAATAAAGGAACAGTAATGAAATTATAAGACCGCCAAATTAATTATCACATTAAGGCTAATTTACATCCTCAACTTCTTGATTTCCTAAATCACCTAAGACTTTCCGATATTGATGACATTAGGAATGCTATACATAATGATTGTTCTTTTATTTTAGAACGATTATACGGACATCAAAATCATCCTAATAAAAAAAAAATATTTTTAAACATAAAAATTATAAACCTTTTAAACAAAATTATAATTCCAATCCCAACTCTAGTTACAATCATAATCCTAATCATGATCATAATTATAATCCTAACTCTAATCATAATTATAATCCTAACATTTATCATAATACTAATTATAATAAAAATCCTAATTATAATTCAATTCTTACTTAAAACCCATCCCAATTCAACATCCCAGCCCAAATCATAATTCTAATCACAATCGTGAAAAAGAGCCAAGTCTAAACAGACGATTTAATAATTGAGCCACTAATAATAATTTACAAGGTTTTAACTGGGAACAACAAAGGCAGACAACTCCTTTCCCCACAGGCCCTTTTAAACCCGACTCAGCAAATACTGTGTCTATGAGAACCGTGAAGTCAAACAAGTTGCCTTTGGAGTATGTAGCACAGGATCTTTACGAGGTGTCTGACATCAGGCAACAACTAGAAGCACTGACTCGAAGGTTCAATAATTTTTTATAAGGAGGCCAACCAGACCCATCCCCAAATATCCCTTAAATTTCACAAATCAATTACCACAATTTAAGGACTTCAAGGGACAGACCTGGCTAATTGATACTGGTGCTTTAAAAAATTATATTAATCCACGTTCTTTACCCGAGGGAACCGAAATAAAGTGGGAAGACTTTTTTATCAAAACCCCTACAGGACGCGAAAAGGGTACTTGCACAGCATGCATTGACCTTGCTCCAAATTTATGGATTGATAATAAATTTTTAACTAAGTTCTATATTCTTCCATTTAGTGATGGTTTTGATATATTAATAGGATATGAAACAATGAAAAAGTTATATGTTGATATACTTAGCAGAAAAGATGAAATTTTTTTGTTAGATAGAAAACTTAAAATTAATAACGGTTCACTTGAACACGTAATGCACCACATAGAAACCTTTAGTAATAATAATCATACTAATAATAATAGTGATAAAAAATTAAAAATCTAATTAGGCACGAGTATATCGCAGCCGATAATTTAAATAAATTTGTTAAACTTTTAACTAAATATCCTGAGATGGTGAAGGATGAAAATGATCCTCTTAAATCAACTAAACTATTAAAACATACCATAAAATTAAAAAATGATAAGCCCCTCTATAGCAGAAATTATAGATATCCACACCAATTTAAAGAAGACATATCAAATGAAATAGACAAACTATTAAAATCTAATATAATTCGGGGAAGTAAATCTCCCTATAATTCACCGATTTGGGTGGTACCAAAGAAAACCGATGCAAGCGGGAAAAAGAAAATTTGGATGGTCATTGACTACCAAAAATTGAACCAGGAGACCATACCAGATAAGTTTCCGTTGGCTAATATTGAAGATCTTAATCAATTGAATAACGATCAGATCTTTTCCACTCTTAGCGTCTGGTTTCCACCAAATTGAGATGGATGAAGAATCTATAGAAAAAACTGCTTTCTCAACTGAATCTGGTCATTACGAATTTCTTCGAAAGCATTTCGGACTTTGTAATGCACCTCCAACCTTTCAGAGGGCCATGAACATGATGTTAAGGCATACCCCCAAATGTTTAGTCTATATGGATGATGTAATTATTTTTTATAAAAATATCGGGGATCATCTACAGCATTTAGAAATTGTTTTCCAAAAACTAAGCTAAGATTCACTTACCATTCAACTAGATAAAACCAAGTTCCTAAAAATAGAACTCCTATTTTTATTTTATATAGTATCTAAAGACGATTTAAAAACCAATCCATCTAAAGTTGAAGTTGTCGAAGAATTCCCTTTACCTTCAACACATAAAGGAATAAAACAATTTTTAGGTATGACGGGATATTACCGTAAATTCATTCATAATTATGCCCACCTAGCCAAACCTCTCACTCATTCCATTCGCATTAATAAAAAAGCAATCTGTCCATCATCTTACGAGGAAGCTTTTAATTTACTAAAACAACACCTTCTGAACGCTCCTATACTTCAATTCCCTGATTGGGAACTCCCTTTCATTTTGACCACTGATGCAAGTTCAGTAGCGCTTGGCGCCGTGTTATTATAAATCTCAGAAGGGAGGGATCATCCAATTGCTTTTGCATCCCGCACACTCTCTGATACAGAACAGCGCTACTCTACAATTGAAAAAGAGTTATTAGCCATAGTGTATGGCTGTAATCATTTTAAACCGCATCTCTATGGGAAAATTTTTCCATACATACAGATCATAAACCATTAATTTGGTTATTTACAATGAAAAACACCAATGCTCGGCTCATGAAATGAAAATTTCAGCTTTCCGATGTCGAATTCGATATCAAACACATTGAAGGGAAAACTAATTATGTGGCTGATGCATTATCAAGAAATCCACATGAGATTAATGCTATTTAGGAAGTTGATTATGAGAAATTAGATAGAATTTTAGAAGAAACATCTAATATGCCCTTGGCTTCATCAGACGAACTAGAAGAATTTCTTGAGGAATTCGACAATATAGGAACTAGAGATCCTGCGAATTAGACACCAGCAATCTCCCCACAGTACATTCTCAAGAGTCATCCAACCATCAGATTTGGATAGTAGGTCAGGAGAAACCAATAAACATAGAAAAGTTTCAAATTTTTATTCACAGGGGAAAAAATCAATTCGTGTGGAAAAACCTTTCAATAAAACTAGGTACTACATAGAAACCGCTTACCCATGGACTAATGATTTAAATGAAAGTCTGTTAGAAATCATTAAAGCAAACACAACATACGGCATACTTTATGAACCAAATATCGAAACCGTTCGTAGTGAATTTGAAGGTATTTTCTTAAAATTTTCTCAAACTATTCAGGAAAATTATCCTTCAGTAAAAATAAAAAGGTATAAAAAGAAATGTTTAGACATCACTAACCACAACGAACAGTTAGATATCATAAACACATACCACTTAGGTAAAACTTGCCACAGAGGAAGTCTGGAGACTTATGAGACACTCAAAAGAGATTATTATTGGCCTCGGATGAAGGCTATAACTGATTATTGCCATAAGTGTCAAGTATGCAGAAAAACCAAATACGACAGGAAGCCAATAAAGACAAAATTCTGTGTTGGACCAACTCCAGATAAACGATTTGAGGAACTTATGATTGATACCCAGCACTATGAACAAAAATATATTATCACCATTGTAAATACTTTTTCTAAACGTCTTTTTGCTCGACTAGCTGAAACCTGCAATTCCATACAGGTCTCGGAAGTAATTATACAATATTTAGAATTGAATCCCTCGCCTGACAGAATAAAAATGGATAATGGTAGGGAATAAAAAAATAACTTAATTGAAAACTTACTCAGCTCCCAAGGGATTGAACCTATGTCACCCCCAACCATCCCAACTCACTCGGAATTTTAAATAGAACACATTCGACAATCATAGAAATATTAAGAAACAGAACCAAATATAAAATTTAAAAAAAGTTTATGTCTCACGGTAATTGCATTTAACAATAGTTTCAACCAAAAATTAAAATTAACTCCGAATGAAATTTCATTTGGAACACAAAAATTGAAAGAAAATAAAGCCCCTATAACCGAAAAACTAGGAGAACAATATCACAATAATATAAAATTAATACATGTACAAATAAAAACCGTAATCAACACTGATAAAGAAACAAGAACCGAGCTTCTAAACCAAAATAGAGAAGATGCTACTATCCCAGATAACACCTATGCCAGGGTTAGAACTAGGAATAAGAAATAATAACGAAAACCCTTTCAAACCTGTCTATAAATTAAAAGATAGAAATAAGGAAATCCTAGTTCATTCCGAAAATCTTCAAAGAAAACGTAAAAACTGTAAAAATAAAGCAAAGCCTCAAACAACAATAACATTATCTGTTTCAGATAAAATGAAGATCATGGAAATAATGATGTTTCTCCTATGGACGTTTCATAAAATATCCATCTATGAAATAACTGACTTGACTAACGCACCACGCATCAGCATAATGGCAATAAAAATACCACCAGCCTACACAGTAGATAAATATCATACTTTTATTCATTACATAAATTTCACTCATTTAAACGAAGAACTAACACTAGCAGAACAAAATTTAAATTCTTTCAAAACTAGCATATCTTTTGACACGGTTCACAGGGAGTTGCAATTCATTAAATCCAAAATAGAATCACTTCTTAATAATCCTCCAAATAACCGACAGAAACGCGGTCTAATAAACGGTATAGGAACAGCAATCAAATGGGTCACTGGCAACATGGATGCCTTTGACAAAGAACACTATGATTAAATTATTACAAAATTGGAGCGAAATTCCTATCACATTGAGCATAATATTGAACAAGTAAATCCTATATAATAAAAAATTAATAGAAACCTTTCGGAACGATATATTAATACTTAACAGAAACAATGAGCGAGCCTCTAAAATTATTAATACATTGGACATGGCTACAGTAACTTCCCATTTGATCGAACTTTACTGCATTATTAATTACATCACCTTGAGAACATTAGACATAGAAAACTCTAGAATTCTGTGAATTAGGAATATTGCACTCTAGCATGTTAACACAGACCGACATTTCATATTTAATTAAACAGAATATATCTTTAATATCTACTGACTTAGAAACTTTATGGCAAATTAGCAAAACCAGATGTTCAATTAAAATTAATGTAATTCATTATTTCGTATCAATTCCTTTGAAAACCAAAATGTATAGTGCTATGTATCTTCTTCCAATTTCTGTGTTACACAAAAACATTCTTGTAACAACATTAACTCCTAATAAACTTATATTATTAGATAAGAATACAACTCTTACAGGCAATTGTACATATATAAATACTTATTACTATTGTATAAATGTTAAGGAAATTAATGATAATTGTATTCAAAACCTTCTTAGAAATAACTTCAAACATTGTATAACATCTAGTATTAAGGTAACTTCTTTTATTAAGTATATTGATGAAGTAGATTATTATCTTAGTTTTAATACAAGTTATGTAACATTAGAAAATAAGGCTACACATCCTATTTTACATTAACAACAATGATTAAATTTGAACAAAATGAAACATTGTTACAATGCCCTAAACCTAATACTATAGTTAATGAATCAAAAATTATTAAATTAGAAAATACTATTGGTAAATCTTTACCCTTTAATATGTCCTTTGATGTACTTGACTTACCACCTAACCCATCTGTTATACTAGAAACTTTAGATTATATATCTTTGTATATCGTAGAACATGATTATTATTTGTATATTATTGGTATTGTTTTGTATCTTTTTATGTATCATATCTATATTCTTATCCTAAACCATTGTAAATGTACCTCAGGATCTAAGTCAACACCAAAAGTAGAAGAAATTATACTCCCTCATATAAACAGACCTTGGACTTTACCTAATAAATAATGCTCTCCGGAGTTTCGCATCTTCAGAAGGCAGGAGTTAAGGTGCATGACCCCATATATCTGACTCAGCATTATCCTCTTCCACCATTATTTTATTTATATCCCCCTGTTACAGAGCTAAGAGGTCATTCAGTCATTAGAGTTGTTATCTTGTTATTCATAGTAATAGTGTAGTAGTAGTAGTGCATTTTTGTAACTATGATACCATTGAAGTTTTTTTTTTAAGTTCTTTCCGCGGTTAGGTTCTTTATCTATTCATAAAAAAAAAAAAAAAAAATAGAAATGTAAACAAACGATTTTTACCATAAACTTGGTGTTGGGGCGAGGGGCTTTTCTTAAATGAAACCAACTTACCTCTTCCCCATAAGAAAATTGTTCGCTGGTTCGGTGAGATGGTAAAAAAATAAAACGGAGGACCTGCAAAGATTGTGAACACAAAAATAATAAAGAATAAAAAAAAATAGAGAATAAAAAAAAACCCTTCCAAACTGGTATACAAATTTAATAAAATTAAAATATAAAACAAAAATAAAAAAAAAACTGTTGCTGTTGTTATAATAAAAATAAAGATGTGTAATAAAAGAAAATAAAATAATTTGATAAATACATATAAACAAATCGCCTCTCTTTATACTATAAAAAAAATTTTCTACTATTAATAATTAAAGATTTTATACTATTAATTAAAATAATTCCGCAGCGATAAAATGATGCATGGCTCGAAGGAAAAAAAAATCACTCACAGTAGTGGTATGCGCATACCGCTCCAGTCTTGAACATCCGCCGTCTTCAAACGTCGATTGGTGGGTGAGGGTCCAGAGTTGCACCCCAGAAAACTTTACGTGGTGAGCCGGTGGGTGTCTCTCAATATAACTTCTTGGCTCCAGGCAGCGGACTGTAGACTGTAGACTCCCTTATCGGTCCCTGTATACAGGCCGTAATCCCCTTGCAGCCTGCAATGTTGTTGTATGTGCCGAACTGCAGCGATGTATCTCTATTATACTCGCATCATAACAAACTTCCTTATATAACTATGAATTCTAATTTAATTTTAATTACAAAATAAAACTTAATTGTTATTAAAAAAGGCAATTAACTTATAATTAACAAAAAAACAAAAACAAATTGGAAGTAATAAATTAAACTAACGACAAGAAAATATATACTTTTGGGCTTTAACACTTGGTTTATAGAAAATTTTACAAAAATTGGTTATTGGTGTATTAAATAAATATATTTCAGCTATAAACTTTTTTTTGCCAGTTCTTATTATTGACTAAGTGTTTTCTCGTTTCTATAGGAACAAATAGATCATAATTTTCATTTTCTAATTTAAATGGTCTACGGATTTCTGAATGTTAATACTATAGCATTATGAAATCTATTTATGAGAAAGGAGCTCATGAACAATGGCGAAAACTTTTGGGAATATCCCGTTGTATAATAAGAGATGAACATAAAAAAGAAAAGAAACGGCATGAAGGTTGGGCTCAATCATCTTACTTACCGTATCCTAAATGTAGCGTACACTTCACATTTGGTTACAAGAAGAACTATGTTTCCAAGTATTTGTACGACCCTAGCTTTACTCTAAAGCGCAACCCCGGCAAAATATACTCCATTTGCCCGCCTTCAGGTCTGAAGGTATGCCATGGATTGGAACCTTTTTATCATCTCAATACACGGTACAAACTGAAAACGTATATAAAATTTACCCCACGTGAATGTGATCGTGCATTATACCACACTCCAATACCAGTTTTAAAAGTGGATTTGAAATGTGCCTTCCGAAAAATGTCTCGTAGAAACAAAATGTACCATGAACTCAATAAATTCAGGCAAAGGAAACATATTACACAAATAGTCGATTTAATCAAAGATTACGATCGTGGGTTGGTGTTTTCGGACCTTGGAAGAATGCAACGGAGTGCAGTAGCTAGGTCGAAGCATAGACTCATTTGCAAAATAAAGTTTGGTGAAAGAATGAAAAAACTCTTAATCATGAAGCATATTTTAGTAGACAACCCCTTACTAAGTTACCGTTCAATAATGGACTACAGACCTTGGCATGGAATTTACGATGACCAATTACTGGAAGAACTACTTTGTTTACACATAAAGACTATACCTGAAGCCTTTGGTAGATCGTATAGGGGTACATTCATCCCACTAACAGTTAAGTACAGATATGGACTGATTCGGACCGTATATCGAGTATTGATGGATGAAGTATACTGTTGTGATTTGAAGTATAAATCTATAGATTCAGTGCCTCTTGGAAAACTTCCAGAATTAGAGATAGCAATAGGAAAGGCGGGACAATTATCTCTTCGGGAAGCAATAGTCTTTTATTACCTGCCTGAAATGTGGGGTGTATTTGCTCAAATAACTGACGATTGTTATCAAATAAAACGATGGTAAAAATTATTGCATACTGTTTATAACACACACTACAGCACACGCACACACGCACACACACACAAATATGTACGTATGTATACATTAGATATGTAAAGATCTAAAATAAAATTCTAGCAAAAAATATCTTGTAGTTCTAAAATAAATGCCCTCACTACCGTACTTAAGTAATGAGGGGTGAATTTACACAACTGGACAGAAAAAAGTGGAAACAGTTTTTTTTTTTTTTTTTTAAGTTTTCTTTTTACATAAGATCTAAAATAATACTAAACAGTGGAGACATGACTGTTTATTGAAAATTGATTACACTGATAATGTTTGTGTTCGTTTTCAAACTCTGTCGAGGATTAACTACTGATCCTTGAATAATATATATTTGTCCATATAAAAGTTCACACTTATATAATTACTAAAAGAGTCATAGTGTGTTGAGAACATATTCTCTGAAGACATTATCACAAAAGTGAAACGTGATGTGGGCCGGAGAATGAGCTATCAGAAAGCTTTAAGAAAATAAATAATTTCCTTTTTTCAGTAAAAAAGTATTTAAAATGGATTATGGGTTGGCAAGAAAGAAAAAGTAGGTAGAATGTTATAACTAGAAGTGCGGAGGTGACGATAAAACGAGAAATCCGAAAACGGAATGCTCCAGGTGAGCTAACTACCTCAACAAATACACAGAGAGGTTTGAGGATTAAAGTTTTGACTTGAGGAAACTTAACGAAACGGGTTTTCGATACACAAAAACTAATCAGTTGAAAAGGTGGGAATGGGCGCCAAGTCGGCTGGATCGTCACGGCACACTCATGTAGTTCTCAACTAAAACTGTGTTTACCGATTCAAAAAGAACGGTCCTCACGACGAATATTCCTTTGTAGAATGTGGTTCAAAAAGGACAAATAATGGGCCTAAACGTGAAAACAGAGGTGGAGCAATAACTGCATCTAGAACTTACACTACGGGTTTCAAGCCGTTTTTTAATTTCAGGAGATTTTTAAATATTGCTCCATTTAAGTATCCTCTTCCCTTTTAAAGCAAATATTTCCAATGTGATATAGAACCGTCGCTTCCTGGTAGTTTTAGTGGGGCGGGTCCGTGAGTGAAGGATTGCCTATTTTTTTGTGTTATGATCTCCTCTTGTAAGATAGTGACATGTACATCGATCAACCTTTTGTTGCGAGTCCAACGGATGAACAGGGAGTTTTTATGTAAAACTTATGCCATGCGTAAAACTAAAACTGGTTTTCAGGGAATGAACATTAATGTTTTAGAGTGGGTACCACGTTTACCCTGTTGAAATCTGCTGGCCTTTCTAAGGAAGTTCACAGCTGCGAAGCTTTTCAATGTTAGGAGGAACTGTGGAAGAAACTTTTAATAGTATAAAAAAAAGAAGTATAAAAACTATAGAACCTGATTTGTTTAAAAATCTCAATTTGCCAATGGATAGAAGATTACTGATCGTGGTAGGCAAAAATGAGTTCCCTACTAATCTCCTAAATTTTGTGAAGGGCATTTTTTAAGTAATATAATTTAGAAAGTGTGCACTTTTATATGACCAACACTATTTCAATGAAAATGTGCATGTATAATTTTATTTAATAAAATAAAAGTTATTTTTCAATATGATACATAAATATAAAATGATGATCAACCTTGAAATAAAATGATGATCATTTTTAAATATGATACATAAATATTTTTTAAATATCATACACCATAAAAAAGCAAAATATTCAGTTATAAAATTGCTCAAATCTCAGTTTGTACTTTTTTTTGTCCAACAATGTACACACACGCACACGCACACGCACACGCACACGCACAAGCACACGGACGCATTCTTTATGCACTTGTAAAAAACTATTACTTGATTTTGTACACATGTCAGATTTAACAAATAATTTCTAACATATCTAAGTATATATAATTTATTTTTTAGTTGTAAAAATTTTAATATTAACTGTGGGGATAATGCTAAATGTATCAATTCGCATGTAAATAAAAATTCTCTATAGAATAATTTAAGTTATGGTCATATTGCACTCCTAGTAAAATAGAGATGCTTAATGCTAGATATGCTCTCTTCTTAAAAAGAGACGATTTTGGGAAATAGTTTTTTGTGGTGTTTTTTTTCGAGTGATTAATTATATTTTCTATGTATAAGAAATACCACATTGATAATCCCAGTTCTAGCTGAAAATGTGTGGAATCGGTCTAATTTTATTTTGTTTTCATGTCCATACCATAGTGTCGTTCTTATTTCTTTTCTCTTCTGAGCTTGCTATTCTGTAAATACCATCTGGTGTGGTTTGTAAGTAAATGTGTTTTTCTCTTTCCTCTTCCAACTAGTAAACACATTCAGTGTAAGTACATTAATTTGTGTTCCTCGTAAGTCGTTGCTGAAAGTGAACGTTTATCTTCGTTGTTTTATTAGTTGATTGTAAACATCCTAACACCTTGTAATAAGATATATTATCTTGTGTTTGCCTTCCTGGAAGGAGTTTGACTAGTTTCTCTTCTTAATTGTTCTCAAAGAGTCAAGAGGTCAGTAAATTGTGTAAACCATTGGGATATGAAAGAGTAAACAGACGTTTGTAGCTGAGTGCACGCCTATTATTCAATACGAATTCCTTTTGGGTGTTAAAATCTAGCAAAAAGCTCATGTAATTTTAGCATTACTTGTATCGTACTAGAGGACCACTATGGATATGAAACAATGATTACTAAACAGGTTTTTTCAGTAATATGAAAAAATAAATGTGTACACCTTACGAAAGACTGACTGCTTCTGGCCACGACGACCTTTTATTTTGAATTTTATCATTCTGATTAATTTAACATAAACGATAGGCCTGAATTTGTTTTCAATATCCACTTCCTTACGTAGTTTTCCACCAGACACAGAAGCGTACAAATAGATTTTATGACTCCTATATGGCCACAATAGAACACAGCAATCTTCACAAAGATAATTATGTAATTATAACTGGACAAAATGATAGATAAGAGAATTAATCGAACTGCAGCTCAGGTTCAGATGGTTTTTTGTTCTAAACACTGAAATTTCAAGGACCCATGATCAATGAAAATTGTGATATGATCATTGCTGTTTCTCATAGTGTCAATGTAATACTAAGTTAAAATGATCAATGAAAATTGTGAATTCACACCCATACAAACACTGATGAAATTTTTGTACCACGAAAATTATAGCTAAAGTTTCTTAACACAATTGAATTTTTCTGGTTTAAATTTAACGTAATTTGCCAATTAGTTAGTGGACATTCATAGAAGTCTTGTTGCGTTATATAGGCACCAACGAAAAAGAAGTAAACAAATTATTTATTGAACAATTTAATGTACCCATAAATATAAATGTGTTAACGATTTAGATTAATAGTAATAAAAATGAATGAGATAGACAATATTGCCATAAAATATTTTACATGATAACTATCCTGTTACCCATCTAGAGCAGTGACGACTGTATGCAGAGTTGTGGTCGGGTTTTTCTGTTGCATGCCGAAGACTTATTGGAGTCCGTGTCTTAGTTGACCTTTTGATGATGATAGTCCAATTCTACCTTAGCCGGCGCCCAAGAAGTCCCGTCATTCCCAATAATTTTTCCAGAAGTATCTAAGTGTGTATCCAATCCATACTTCAGGAAGAGTACTTCCTCTTTACACAAAAGTCGGAGTTCTCTTGCCGATTCTCTCATATACCTTATTTTTCTTCTTCTTTCGGTGGAGGGAATTTCTGGCAATAGCTTCTTTTTACGAAGTTAAGTCATAAGGTTTCTTCAATAGCTAAAGAGAAATCGATTATCTACTTTGTTGAGCCTGCTTTGAGGCTCATTTCAGGAGGTAATGACTTATGATGGATGCAATTAAGTCTTTTTTTATAAAATATTTTTTTTACTTTCTACATAAAAGTTTCCTTGAATGCCAATCAAGGGCTTTCAGTTTACTATTTACAAAATAGACATTTGTTGTCAATCTTCGTATCAACATCAATCTCTCAACAAGGTTCTTACCTAAACTAAGAATATTAGGAATTTTCACTGCGTAGAATATGCCTGGGTTGCCAAAAAATAAAAATATATACCAATTTTTTCTTATCCTCAGTGATAACTTATTGTTTTACCGTCTTATTAAAATCATATATTTTATGGCAATACTGTATTTTGCATAACCTTTCATATTTACATTTTCAGTTTAATATTTACAAACGTAAATATGTAAAATATTACAAACACTAACTGAACTAATTATATCCAAGTACCATACATATAATATACGATACAGTATACAATTTACAATACAATAAACGTTGGGTAGGTCTCAAGTTTCTGAGGGTGTTGTCTAAGAAGAAGATTACTCAATCCAATTGTTCTCTTTGAACAAAGAAATATCAAAATTGTCAAATAAATATTACTACTAGCTTTATTAAATTTGTAATCCACACTAAAATTAGTATTCATTATAGAATTATTGGTATTATTTTATTTGTATATAACATAGGTGTAAAGATAGGATCTTATACTATTCAGATTATATACTATACTTTTAAAAAATATTAAATTCACATGAATTTACGTATATTATATAATAAAACTTTGTAGGACTATTATTACAATATAATAACTATATCATATATTACCTTTATTGTAAAAGATATAAAACAATTTAAAAAGATTGACTAGAGAGCTGACCCATCGCCATCTGTATCACTAACATACACAACATATAGCTGTAGATAAAATACAGCAGTCTTGAACTCAGATATCATTTCAAATGAAAAGAAAAGGGAAGATAATTAATAAATAAATATAAATAATAATTCTGTTCTGATATATTTAATGATATTTAGGAAATAAATGTTTTTGTTTTTCTTCTGTTTCTGAAACAATTGACAAACGCTAATACTCGTGACATTTATAGGATTCATAGGATGACACAGAAAAGAATGTGATATGAAATGGGTGACGAAGTAACAACTCCACTATATGTTTCCTTAATCCTCACAGCAAATAAGTGAATCATAATGGTCTAACCAATTACTTCTGATTGCTTTATAAAATAAATACCATACCAACCAATAGTGCTTCTGTTTCATCCATATCAATTAAAATATTTTTTTTTTCATATCAATTTAAAAAATAATTTATTCCATTATTAAATTAGCATATGTATTTAAAGAAATTTAAATATTATGAAAAATAAGACCGATTCTAATAAAACAAAACCTAATCTATAGCCATTAAGAAAGTGAAGCCAAGAAAACATCTCCCTTAAAATGTATGGTCAATTTAATCGCTTGGTAAAATAAGTTAATATAAGAATATTTAGATTATTTATTAGCCCACTAAATCTACAGTTTATTCTGAAACATAGGAAAACCAACATCAGAGAAATCGAAAGAAACTAAAATAAGACGCTGTCCAATCTAGATTTTCGAGCAAAAACGTCGGAGAAAGTTGGGATAGTTGAGATTTCAGAAGTCTTGTGCAAGTTGCATCATACACCAAAATATAATTCCACGGAGAATGGACTGGAAGTTAATACAAGAATGGTTTCATTATTTCCAATGTCTTTGTACTTACAATGTATTTTCATTGTCTTCCAATCCTTGTAGTTCCAATGTGATGCAGTTTCTCGGTTGGCCATTTGACCCAATTTTTATTTATTAAAATATTTTTATTTAAAACAAATATATTTTTTATTTTTCTATAATTTAATAAATTTGTATGCAGTTTTTCTACTTTAGCTGCACTTCCAAATATTATTGCTTATTTATTGTTAAAAATGATGAATGTTGCTATGGTGCTGCATAATTATAAATGTAGTGATTTAATTTGATAGTGAATCATTGTTCACGAATGTATATAGCGATTTATTTAAAATTTCACTAAAGATATGGTTCATGGAATTCTCCCACTTGAGAGAAAGAAGTGCTGTATTTAATAATCTATACTGCCCAAATATATCGGGTTGCTATAATACATAGCATACTAATCGATGTTATCAGATAGTATGTAAACGTTAACATAAGGTAATTTATAAAATAAAATATTTTTATAAATACAGTGTTTTTTTTTTTTTATAATTAAGTTACATTAATTTTTTGTAATTTATTTAACATAAATAATTTGTTTTTACATATTTTATAATTTATCTATTGATATTTATAACTGCATTAAAAAATATATACAGCAAGCATATTTGATGAGAGTTATATTAAAATGGCATGATACAGTCTTGTGGAGAATCCACCTATTGATAGAACTCCAATAATATTTCTAAGGTTGAAAGTCTCGAGGCCATCATCTTTTCAGACGTAGGAGAATTGTCAGGTATTGAAGAAACAAGGTTAGAAACAAGTGAGCTTGAGAACCATGGAAGGAATCGTATCTGATTCTGGCTGAATCGGAGATATATGGAACATTATGTTAAAGTAAAGAGCATTAAGAGTTTTGGATTGAATACGAGAGGGATTCAATGGTTTTAGTAGAGCTCCAAAGCTCAACTCCATAAATCCAAAGAGACCTTATGGTCGTATAAATGAGATTTTGTAATTAGTTGGAAGTTTAGACCCTTTGTCTAGTGAATGTTGTAATATTCTGAATAAACCAGTCATTTCTCATCTTTTGTGTGAGGATTCCAAGTCAGCCGTTTGTCCAGATGTAGCCCTAGATTGCGGATCGGCAGGAATAAGTGAAGTATATTTAAAGGACACTGTAATGCAGACTGTAAGTCATCAAGTATGATTGGATATGTAATGGATGTTAGATTGTAGATTGAAGTTTTTAAAAAGGTCCTGACCAAATGTTTGGGATTTTTCCTAATCCGTTTTGGATCATTTTTGGGATTCAGTAAAAAGTGGATGATTAAAATTTTTGAACTTGAGATGGATTTTAGTGGTCGCCCATGACGATTTGTCAGTAGTTGTACAATTTTCAGTTAAGTTAATTAAAGAGGTGTAGATAGTTGACCGTAGATTAATAAATGGAGAAGATTGTTGGTGGGGGGGGGAGGGGGAGGGAGGTGCGATCAGCAAAGAAACAAAAAAAAATTCCGGTCTTCATCAGGGAGCTTCTGGCTAAACTCAACTGTCCAACTGCTGAGTTGTATGGTTTCATCAATGTCTTGTTTAGTGGAATTTCTAAGTTTAGCTTGTTTTCCAAATCGTTAGAAAATCTGTCCCAACCACCTCGTCCTGTATCAATCAATGAAGGAGGGGAGGGTTTAGGAATGAAGTTTGAGTGTAAGAAGTTCAGAATTGTATTATGGCCTGAGGAAAGTTCATCTAGGGATGCGAAAATGGTTCGAGAACAGGTGATTAGGAAGGTTATAAATATATCTAAGATCTCATTACATGTTTTGAGGGATTTAAACCAAAATGTGTTGTTCATGGGCAAGAGGATAGAATGACTATTAAAGATTAAGACACGAGGTAGGACATCACTACGGGTATTGGTTCGATGTTCGACATGCCAATCGTAAGTATTTGGTATTGTAGTCCCCTCCAGTTAAGAAACGCGGTCCGAAGGATCGAAATAAGGAATCAAGGTGGTTGCAAGAAAAGGAATTACTAGGAGGACAGTAGATAATGTTAAATGGAAAGATCGAGTTGAAATGATGACCAAAGCTGATAGCTTCAATTGGAGTGGAAGAAATAACGGAATTGGACAAGAATTTATGAATAAGTTTGCAAGAACAGGCGTGTGAACTGTTCAAGTGTGAGTGGACTTGTCTATAAGTGAGATAGTCACGTATGTATAAATTTATATTTTATCAAATATATTTTTGTAGAATGAATAAAATATATCTTGAATAATTGTTTTCTTTATTGTATACAATGCTAAGCACAGATGATTGACTAACTTAATGGTGGAAGAGTGGTCTCCCTTAATCCTTTAGGTAATGTTCTATATAAATTTCTAATAGACCAGGACAAAGGTATATTAGATAGTAATATTCTGATGTAAATTGTCCCGAAATATATGAAAAAATTATTATTTTCATAGAAAAGGAAGGTATTGATTTATTATTAAACAATTCAATTATTACATTTTAATTGTTGTTGATGGAAAATTATCATAAAGTCAGATTTTTGAGATAAGGAAATAATTATGTGTTTATTGCTCACATACAGTGGGCTGCCGCTATCTATGCGTCAATGTCAAATTAATTACATGTTTTATTAGCTAAAAAATATTTGTATAATTATTTGAAAAAGATAATTATAACAAAAAAACTGTTTTTGTGAGCTATCAAAACATGGATTTTACGAGATATTTTAGTCCTGAAACTAAAAATATTTTTTTTCATTTTCTTAAAAGTAATTATTTATTATTTAAATATACAATCACTCTAATAAATAAGAAATAATTAAATAATTGATACTTAAATCACCTTAATAATGAACATACAAAACAAATTATAATGAGATATCACTTAATACGTCCAAGTCGCTTTCGTTAACGCTGCTGCTACTATAAATCTTGGTGTTTCTTGGATCTCCGATGCATAAGTAAGTTTTAGTCCTTTTTTTTTTTTTAATAGCTAGATTTGTTTTGGAGATAACTATACATCAGAGGATTCAGAAAAATTATCATAGAAATTTTTATTTGTTTAAGCAATTGGAACAAAAAAATATGGTAATACCTATTATGCAATTGAGCTTGTTAAATATATAAAATTACAAACAAAATACATATATATTCTGAAGTGCTTTGACTATAGCTGATTGGTGTAGTAATTGAATTATCTGTACTTCATTATGTCTACAAGAAAGTCTATTTTTGTGACATTAATTCATTTCTATTATTAATAAATATTCATCAAATTTGATAAATTTATACTTGATTGTGCAAGAAGGAAAGTAGAAAATAAATAAATAAAGGAAATAACAAGCTAATAATTATTACTTTAATTTTTTTAAACTACTATAAGGTACATAACAATTTAATTATCAAAGCCATATCAATTCATCAGTGATACTATATTTATTTGTAATATTTATATATTTTTTAAATTACCCTAATATATTAACAGTATAAAAATATTACAAATAAAAATATCTGGCTTATGAATAAATATATAATCAAATTTAAGTCGGATGTTAATAGAAAATTGATTCATCGTCCTATTTTTAAAATGTAATTTTTTGTTCAACTTGCCTAGTTTTTATAGATTATATAAATCTAAGCATATAATCTATAACGACTATGCAAATTAAATAAAAAATTACAATTTAACATCACACTAAAATAGGGTTTTTTAATGTATGCAAAAGCTGCAGATAGACTGAATTATTATTTATTCATCGTAATTATTCCTAATGGAAAAAGGATCATTTAATAAACCTAATCTGACCATGGGGAGGGGTCAACGTTTTCATTTCGTGGCACCGCCTCAGAAATGGAAAAAGTCGACCTCCAGGGCGTATTCGAACTGTTCCCATTTTGAAAAGATCTACGTCACAACCACCTGAGCTACGAACGGCTCATTTTTATTTCCATCTATCAAGATATTGTGGATTATATAT